>NW_003314427.1:0-206407 GCF_000143415.4 Selaginella moellendorffii | reverse complement strand
TACAGCAGGACAGCAAAGAATTGCCACTCTCCTATCATCACATATATGATAGGAGAGCCCATCACTCAACCCAGCACAGTAAGGTAATATGATTATTTATGGCAAGAATGGGTGCTTAAGAAAGTTTATAACTGTAAACATTTTTATAATTTATAAATATCCAGAAGATAGCTGTTTAAGAAATTTTTAAATTTTTAAATATATTTATACTTGATTAATCTAAATGTATAACATATGCTAGAAGGTATAATAACATATTTTACCCTATACATTTGTAATCACTCATAAGTGTGTTAAAAGGGGGTGTAGTAGTGATCACTTTACATGCTATAGGTAAGGGGATTGGCACCCTCACCTCTGTGATTTTATAGAATTATAAATTGTGATGATTTTGAGTTGCTAGTTAGTCTTGTTTTTTTTCTGGAAAAACTCATCCATAAAATCTTCATCTTCTCCTCAAGTACTCTCTCTTTTATATATATATACATACATATATATATATATATATATATATATATATATATACAAAACAGTATATACATTATATGAAAAAGAAGATGTAGTTCTTTCAAGGCAATTGACTAAAATATTTTTCTTGTTAAATTTATTATATTCAAATAATTTCATAAATACAAAAGAAAATACTTGAATATAATATTTTTTATATTTTACTTAGTATTAATTATCTAAATTTTCCTTATTAAATCACTGCTATAACACTAGTTTAAATTTATTTAATAAAAATATTGTTTTAATTCATTTTCAAAAACATCATGTGAACATATAATTTTATAAATTTACATTTTACTAAATAAAGCTAGACTATGAATCTATTATATTTTTTAAAGAAGTGAAACTTAGAAAAAAAACTGCCATAAGAGATTAAAAAACTATTTTTCATTCATTGTATTGAAATAGTTTTCTAAGTTTAATATTATGAATTATGGCTGAAATTTTAATCTTCAATAACCAATTAAAGAGAAATAAAAATATAAATATAGCTTTAAAAGTTTTGTTTTTTGTTTATTTAAATTGAAAGTTTTTTTAATTTATGCTTAATGATATATTTAAATTTTTTTTTCATACTAACTACTTTAGCATTTTCTAAAATAATTAATTTGAATAATTTACAATAAAACTTTGATCTATTACTGTGATCGAATACTATTGACAGAGTTGAGTTTACCTTCACAACTATGACAAATTTCCAATGCTAAGTCTTGGGATCAATATTTGATAACTAGAAGTCCAACTAGAACCCTGAACTTTTACTCCAAGATCTACGTAGGAAGAAAAGCTTTTATTCCTCTAATAATTTAGCCAAAACTTCAACTAATAGCTTAATTCACTCTTGCCCACAGTGCAAGCACACTGTACTCACTCACTTCTCACAAGATAACCTTGCTTGTTCCGAACGTCGCCGCACTTGAATATGCCGTGTCACCACATTGGCTTTATCCTGTGCTCTATTGTTCTACTTCTCGAACTCATGCCAAGCTCCACTTATCATTCTCCTCTCTTCCTAACTTCTCTTAACTTCCTCTCTTCTTGTAATGAACTCTTCAAATATCCTTCTTTTGAATATTCTCTAAAATCTTAACACTTCTCCACTCCATGACTTGCCAACTCTTCAAATATTAGAAAAACAAAAGAAAATGCCATACCTTGACAATGTTTTATCACTGACATCACCCCACCACTAAATTTGGTACATCATCCTCGAGGCATAAAGAAGGTTACTCAAAGTATTTCTTCATGCAATAGCCATTCACTCATGTCAGCAATAAGTTCCTTGTAAAATCCTGAAGCTGGACCGATCCATTTTTGAAGATCTCTGCCACTAGATACGGCCCTGTCCAACAACACTTCAATTTTCCAGGATGTTTTCAATACTTCGAATCATAGAGCAAAACTTTATCACCAACCCGAAACTCTTTCTTGTAGAAGTGCCAATCATGCCAAACTTTGCAACGTTGTTGAATCACTGCACAAGCTTGAAATGCCAAGAGCCACCTCTTATCTAACTTATCCAACTGCTGCAACCTGTTTTTGATAGCTCCATCCCAATCAAGATCATGTTCCACAGCTATACGCAAAGATGGAATTTCTAGCTCAATTGGCAACACTGCTTCCTGTCCATACACTAGCTGAAATGGTGAAGCTTGTGTCATCACTTTGAAAGCTACCCTGTAAGCCCAAACTGCATCTAAAAGCTACTTGTCCCAATCTATTCTGTTGTCCGAACAAGTCTTTGAAATAATATTGCAAAGCGTACCATTAGTCCACTTGACCTTACCATTACAATGAGGATAATATGGCATCAATTTCCCGTGAGCCACACTGTACAGTTTTGTCAATGAAGCTACCACCTCATTCAAAAAATGAAAACCTCTGTTGCTAACCAGCTCCAATGGACAGCCAAAACGAATGATCACCTACTTGTACAAAAACTTAGCAACTTTTTTACCTATCACGCTTTCACCTCAGTCCACTTGGTCATATAATCTGTACAAACTAGCACATACCTACAGTGAGTATGCTTAGAAGATGGAAGAGGTCCCACAAAATTGATTCCCCACTTCTCAAATGGTAAAACTAGAAGAAGTGGCTGCAATTATATCATACTGCATCATGTCGGGTTCCCCATCCTCTGACATTGATCACAACCTCACATATAATTTGCAACATCCTTGTGCATAGTTGGTCACCAATAACCTGCTCTCTTCACCAACTCGACTATGGCCTCCGCTCCAAAATGTCCACCAACTAGTGAATCATAGCAAGAATATATAATTGGAGGTACCTCATGTGATAAAACACATCTTCTGAGAATGCCATCATTTCCCACTCGATACAACTGCCTCACAATAACAGTAAATTGTCAAGATTGAAGAAGCAATCGTTTCTTCTGCTTGCTTGAAAATTTTGAAGGATACTCACCACTCGCCAAAAATTGCACTACCTCAACGTACCACTCAGGAACAGGTTCAACTTGAAAAATCTGCTCATCTAAGCTCTCAAGATCCACCAGAAAAAGATTTGCATCTGGTAGCTCATCATCGACACCCTTTTCTCCATTTGCAATAAGAGTTGGCAACCAAGAAAGATCATCTGGCATACTGTGACTCTGCCCAGGCTTAAGAATCTTATTTTGAAGCCATGGAGGACAGGTAGAGTGACTTGCTGATTGCTAATTTTGCAAGAGTTCCAGTTTAAAATAGAGGCCTAGTGATCAACATAAAACATAAACTCCTTGCCCAGCAAATAGTGTTGATACTATCACACTGCAAAAATCATTCCCAATCGTTCCTGCTCTATTGCTGAATAACTCTTCTCTGCCATAGAAAGCTATCTACTATCATAACTCAAAGGATGATCCCATCTGTCTTCAAAAGGTTGGCATAAAACTGAACCAATCGCCACTACCAAAGCATCCACATGAACATGGAATTCTTGAGACCAATCTAGCATCTTCAATTCTTCAAAAGCCTGCTAACGCTTCTCATTCCACTCATATGTCACATCCTTACACAACAACTCAGTTAATGGCAAAACATTTTCAGCATATCTTCTCTTGAGACAATATAATATTCTTATTGTGATTCTACTTTTGTTAAAGCCTTATAACATTTGGGTGAATAATTCCCCAGTTTATTCTTCACTAAGATAGACTCTATCTTTCTTTAAGCTGGAGTCAAAAACAAAAGTTACAGATGTTTAATTTTCTTATTTGTGTATACCTAAAAAAATTGTGATACGTTGCTGAAAAATGTATCATTTAAAAGCCCAACTGAAAAATTGCTCAAAAGAAAAGAATTTTAGAGTAGTTAATTGTGTTTTCCACATTAAACAAACTCTTTTCTTTCTTCTTTTGGATTCTTTTCAAGAAATTGTTGGGAAAACAATTTGAACTTGAGTTTTTTAGCAATATCAAACTCCAATTTCAAACTTGTCCTATGCTCTATGGCTTAGGTGATGGTTAAAAAACTATCTTTCTTGCATTTTTTAAACACTAAACCATTGCAATTGTAAAAAGTGGTCCTTTGTTTAATGTTGTTTAGGTTTAGGGCTTTTGCAATCATTAAAAAGATTTACTTGTGATTCCTAGTGCTAGGCATATTTAAAATTCATAAATGATTTTCTTCTAGTTGTTGTTCAAGCCAAAGAGTGATGGCTTATCCCACTGTGATTGCTATGAGTAAGGCTTTTTCTACTTATACTCATGTTCTTTCCTTTGTTTGCAAAATAGTGATAAATAAATAGAGACAAGAATGTAGATGTCAGGAATGTGACTTTAGGTATCAAAAGTTACATGTTAGTTAATACTTTTGGATATTCTTTCCTTACTACTACGATGGCAAGAAATCAGTATTGCTAGACCCTTTTATCAGTCCTTTTTGTTCAAGTGTTAGTAAAGTTGATTTTGCATTTGTACTTGGCCAAACGAGCATAAGGAAATAATTCCTAAGTGTCTATTTAGCTAAACATACTTGGCTTGGCTTGTTAGTTCTCTTTTGCTCTGTCATGTATTAGCTTGACAAGAACATTTGCTATATTGAGATTGATCCCTCAATATTTGCTACATGATAGCTTACCATGTTTGTCAAACACCTGTAAGCCACAAATTTTTCCTTTCCAATTTGCCAGCTTACCTCGTCTATCCGACCAACACCGCCTTGGCTTGTGCTAAGTTCTCTCGCCAAGGTTCCCGCCTATTGTACCAACTCCTACTTGGTGCTACTTGGTTTCAACTACTCACTACATGAGCAACGGAGTGTTAGCCATCCATCTACGGATTCCCAAATCTCTCCCAATCCCCCTCCCCGGGTTAGACTGGACTTAAGGTTCGGCTACACTCCCTACAGGCACAAGCAGCCAAGCACACCAAGCCTCCAGGTTCCTAACACCCCTTGGTACATCAAGACTTGATGATGGGACCCTTTAAATCCCAAGCCTTGGGTGCAACACTTGCTTCGGGACGTCGGGGCGAAACACCGTGGCCTAACGGCCCGGTATGGGTACCTCTACCCCCCCACTTCCATCCCAAAGGGAAGGCCCAAGCCCCTAGGAAGGGCGAGGACCAATGAGGCACAAGGTACTCAAGTGAGGCACCACTCCACATGAGCCGGGAGCACCGCAGTCGGTTTCCCTTTCGGGAGTGGGAGCTGCTCTTGAGCACTTCCCTGGGTGGCCCCTTCGGCACCACCCAAGCCCATGCTCACTCCCACCCAAGGCCCCTTGGCCCCAATCTCAACCTCAAGTCAATTTGGAAGCACCACTGAAGAGTTCCTTCAAGACTGGTCCCGATCTCAAACTCGACTTCGGACTCGACCTTGGACTCGGTCTCGGACCTGATTTGGATCTCGGACTCTGTCTCGAACTCGGTCTCGAACTCGGTCTCGAACTCGGTCTCCGATTCGGCCTCGGCTCGATCCTAGACTCTATCTCAAACTCGGTCTCAGAGTCCGTCTTAGACTCAATCTTCGACTCGGTCCCATCCGGTGAACTCTTTGTCATTTTGGTCATGCTTTTGGGGATCCTTTAGCTTACGACATCTCGGGGAGTCGGTTCCTTACAACACCCTTGCTATCATGCCCTTTGTGTTGGTCTCGTTCGGTTTCAATTGCTATTTATGGAAAGTGTCTAGATTAGCTAATTTGGCATATCTATAGAATGTAGAGATTGTCTTGAACACAATAGTGTTGGTTCTACATCCAATTTCGCAATCCATATTTAGTAAGTTTCAAGTTAATCTTAGAGGCTAACTCCTAATACTAAGAGTGGCTAAAGGTGAAAGCCCAAAATGTGTATTCCTCAAGGGGGGGGATGTAAGGGGTTCTAAATGTATAATAGGGATAATAGGTAAATTAGGCATGGCCAACCAAATTAAGGCATAGATATATTCTTACTTCCACTTGTATGTCTGTCTTTGTTCTATATTTGGCTTGGGCTTAAGCCCAAATTCCACACCATACAACTCTGGATAGGTTTTGAGCTTATGAGCTCATGAGCTGAGGTCATGACTTCTCAAACATAAGAAAAACATTGGTTTGTCTTGAACTAACATCCTTTTATTTTTCAAAATTTGATTTAATCTATATTTCCAAGTAAATTCAACCAATAAAATATAAATATAAATATAGATTCAAACACTAAAAGAAATCTAAAAACACTTCTCAAGCTCTACAATTGTAAGGCTTACCTAGTAGATGTGATGGTCAATCTTAGGATCTTGGTTTAGTTCCTGCATAAAAATATATAGATGTGCTTGCAAACTAAATATGCCTTTCTCCTGTTCTTCCTTTATGTAAAATCTGCACAGGTACAAGATGGATTTTCACAAATTTTGATAGTGTAGTTCATACCTTTTGACAACTCAAGCACAACAACAAACTCTTTAGCCACGACATTAATGTAGTTTATCTTTGTAATTGTGCACTTCAACGCCTTTGCCAACTTGATCTTATCTTGTACACCTTTTGAAATGGAAGACCTATGTTGTACAACATCTCATTTCTAGTTGGTCATGTATGTTGATCTAATGTTAACATTGATGGCATAGCAGTATCAATAGCAACATTTGAGGAAGTCTTCAGCTTAAAACCAAATGATTGCAGCTTTGCTCAACTAGCCACCCCTTTAGCACAAAATCTGGCTTCGAAATAATTGAGCTATGGATCCTGTTTATATAAGTAACATTAGTCCCACAACAATAAATCCAGCTTGATTGGCAACCCTTTACCTCTAGATCTCGATAGCCCCAGAAACATGGTATTGCTAAAGAACTTGAACTTGAGTGCACAAATGCAAAACACTGACCTCGACTCCTAATCAATCTGGAGTAACACGCATTACTCTTGGCACTGACTCTTCGAATTGCCCAGTTAATATAAGAAACTGGCTCATGAGCAATAATTTTCTCAACCTTTAGCACTGGATTTACTTGTGTAACAATTGACACTTCCTCCACTCCATATTCCTTAATTTTTCTCTGGTGTCGTAGAACAGAATGGTAGTCAAGCTCTAGATGGTGAGAGTTAGAAGGAGTGATGTTAAGCCCATCAAATGTCTGTCGACACTTCATATGGGCTATCCTCATGTCCTCAAGTGGTTCATAACTTGATTCTATAAAAGTTCCAGTAACAACTTCCTCCACCATCTTAAACATTGACTTTATTACTAGTGTTGTCCTTCTACCAACCCACTATCGAAGTTTGTCTAAGTTTAGATTTGTACTAATAAACTTTATTTCCTGTGCAGCCAAAGCTTTTGATGACTGGTCAAGAGATCTAGTGAGGTTGGAGAGTATAGCTTTATAGAGGGACATTTTTCCTTTCCTTATTTCGAAAGCTCTCCAACTCCAATATTTGCTCTCAAAGAGATTAATTATTGGTTTAAGTGCAATGTCATCAAGTGGTTGATCCTAGGAAAAATACAACATTTGAATGTGACAAGAAAAGAAAATGAGAAAAAACTTACATAAAGAATATAATGGCTCTATTGAAACATTCATATTTCCCACCATGCAAACCAACATTCTATTTATAGAAGGTGTTTAATTGGCACTTTATCTTTTTCATACCACCATATGCACATCTCATTTACCTTTGTCTCGTGCTCCTCTTTAGTTTGTGCATCCATTCATTCTCGACAAAGTTGCTTGGACTTGTGATGGAAGTTAGACTTGATGCATTGGCAATGTTTGTTGACACTCTTTGCCCAATGAAACTCACAACTCTTCTCTCTACCTTATAATGACTGATTTTTTTCACCTCCAAATACTTGTTATACAACCAACCAATTAACACCAATAGCATTTATGATGAAACCATGGAAGTTGGGTTTCTTCCTGATTTGCTGTTCAACAACCTCAGACATATATGTTCAAAAGACAATTTGAGCTTGGAAATCTTGAACCTTGAATTTGGCTATAGTTATAATCAAGTTGCACTACAACCTATAGAAAAAATGGTTATGATATAACTCAATATAAAATCTTTAAAAAATGAAAAGCCACTTACTTGTGATTATAAACATAGGCTTCCATTATTGACCAGCTTGAAACTCATTCCATATGGTTGAAATAGATTCAAGAATTAACCAAATCCATCTCCATCCATATCCATTTGATGTACAAGGTCCACACCATAAGCAAGACCAAGGGTGGACATTTTAAAGATGAAAGAGTGTTGAATGTTCAAAGTCACTTAACCAATGAACAAGTTCCTATGAATAAACTCATAAAGATATTTTCTTTTTAATTCTAAAATCACATCCAATCTAGATTGAAGCTTTCCATCTTGCCTTTCTTGCATCCAGTTCTTTATTCTACAAAAAAAAAAAGTATTTCTAGTGACAAAGTAGAGTTAAGCATTAATCTTATATTTGTTTAAATTTGTCACGGGTTCTATATTTCAAAATATGTCTTTCAAGCTATTCTTTGTGAACTCTTTTTTGCTATCAGTTTGTCCACCACATAGTCCTTTAGTACAGATTATTGAATGCACTTTGGAGTTGCGGCACTTTTCTTCCCAGCCTTTATAGTAATAGCAGCCTTAAAATTGAATCAAAAAGCAAAACAAATCATAGCAAGTTCCTTCCTTTATTGCATGTTAGTGGTATCCTACACCAATTATGTGGATCAAAATGCGTCTCTATGCCCCTCTTCTTACTTGACAAACTGGCCAGTGGAATTTCAAAGAATATATTCCTATTATAGGAAAACAAAAGCTCCTCACCTCTTATGTACTAGAAATCCTTCAATTCTAATTGTAATGATTGAGATTGCCAAAATGCTTTATCCACTGCTTCAAAAACTGATCTAGAAGAAATGCACCTACTTATCTGGGAAGTTATGTCACAAAATTCATCTTTTTCACTTTCGTCACTGAAGAGAATAACAACTTCATCCTTCACTCCTTACATAGTTAGCTTTGTGCAAGGAAAAACCATGCATGAACCAACCTTTTAGAGCTTGACTCTCTCTCACTTATCATAAAAAAATGAAACTCTTTTGAAGGGAAAAGAGTATGGAGATGAGAGGGAGAATAAGCAATCAATGCTAAAACTCTTGTGATTTATCAGTGCCTCTCACTCATAACCCCATTTATTTCAACAATATTATTGCTCTCACAATCAATTACATATATCTTAATATCTAAAGAATTGAATAATTGTCTCCTTGGGAAGAACATATGAAATTTATGTTCATAATGGATTTGTCCAATAAATATATCCTACCATTTGCAAAATTAAAGTATTGTTAAAAATTGACATACCACTAGAATCTAGAAAGCAATTGCCATTAGAGAGAATGAAAATCATGACCATTGATCGTGATCATTGATTATGACTGTTAATTTTTAGGGTTTTACACTTAGGGTTTGAGCAAGGAAGGGCGAGAGAAAAATGCTTGAATCTCGTAATGTGCTTCAAGATGCATCTCAATCAGGACGCTAGATGCTCTTCAAGACACTAGAAAGATACTCCTCATTCAAGGTATGCCTCTCAATCTCCCTATTTGTTGCTTTTCCATCTCCCCATCTTTTACTCCTATCTCACAAGCAACTTGCATCTCATGGCTACTTCACACTAGAATGATTGGTTCAGCAGCAAACTAATTTTCCTAGCATATCAGATTCTGGGTTTTTTTTTCTTGTCATTGTGTTGGTGCTATAAGATCGGTTCGACAATGAACCGATCTTCCCAGTGCCAAAGGAACTATTTCTTTTTTTCTTTTTTTTGTTCCTTTGGCACTAAAAGATTGGTTTGGCAATAAATCAATCTTCTTAGTGCTAAGGGAATTGCTTCTTTTCTTATTTTTTTTTGTTCCCTCAACACTAGAAGATTGATTTGCCACTGAATTGATCTTCCCAACACTAAGGGAGCTACTCCTTTTCTTTTTTCTTTTGTTCCTTTGGTACTGGAAGATTGGTTTGGCAACAAATTGATCTTCCCAGTGCCAAGGAAATTCCTCCTATTTTTCTTCAAAACTTTTTTTTAATATTTACTCAAGTTTTTTCTATCATTTTTATGTAGACATATAAATCATGCCACAATAGAAGAAGCATGCTGGTCAACCTCAATGAACCCGTTCTCTAGAAAAACGACTAGATCGTTGTGCTAGATTCACTAGGGACACCTCACAAGTTCAAGGCACTACTTCGGAGGAAGACCATGGTGGGAATAATGGTGTCCAGATCCAAGCAATGGTTGATCCTAATCCAGGTGTGAGCATGCAGGAGCTAGATGGTTCTAGAGAGTGTGAAAATGCAAAACCTATGTATAGTGTAGGAGAAGTTGCTAGTGGTGGTGGAAATAAGGCACCTAGTGCCATAGGTGGTGGGGTAGAACTTGGTGGCAGAAATGAGGCACTTGGTGCTATAGGTGGTGGGGTAGATCTTGGTGGTGGAAATGGTGAATATACTGTTGCTCTTGAAATTTTATGGACCGTCTCTCAAGTCATTCTCTTTGGTTGCTTACAATCATGTCAGCCTTTAGCATAGTTACCACCTCATTTTTGTGACCTCAAATATAAAGGGAAAAAGCCCATGAATAAAAGTGCACCCCCTTTTCTAATCGGTTAAAGGTTTTGGAATAGTTGGGGTTAAGTGTCCTTGGGTTTGAATAGTACTGGGCTAGGTGACCTCCTGAAAAGTCTAAATTTATGAGTTTACAATGGTCAAGAATGAGCGAGTACGCGAGACTATTGTCCAAGCTCAAGAATGACATATCAATAGGGTGTTAGGTGAAATGGCTTGGAAGGATCCCAACATCTTCAGATTCTATTTTGATGTCTTAAGCAGAGTCACTAGGTGCACTCAGCCTACGACCTCAACATGGTTATTTATACCTTTTTCACAAAAGTTGGATTCGGGCACACTATTGGATCATTTAATGTGTCATCATCATTCCCCAGAACAAATTGTATAGACATGGTTACTCGCAAGATCGAGCAGATTTGGGATCAGATATGGCAAAGGAAATCTTAGAAATTTGATACTTTGATGGTGTGCCACAAGGAGACACAAGCCTTTGTAGGCCAGATGTTCTTCATTATTGATGGAAACCATTGGTGGCTAACGTTTTGGAGGTGTATCCAAGAGAAGTTCTAGAACAATAACAAGTGACATATTTGTGTTCTAGTGACACTTGTGGAGCCAAAGGATCAAAACCAAGCTATGAGGCTCAACCTGGCATGTCACAACATCAATATGTAAGAATCCCTTACTAGTGACCTTTGTTTTCACCAACTATATTACAGGCTTAATCAATTTGTTTTCCAGACACATACCTTGGTCCATGATATCAAGCACCTTTGATATGTTGGCATGCTTTTTCTCAAGGAAATCCAGATTTTTGTATAGTTGCAAGGTTATGGAAGCAATTCAAGCAAAGCTTGTAACACGTAAAGGCCAAAAGTTGCTTACTTAGTATTAGGTGTCTATGGATTTTTTGGTTGTGGTCTGGGCAAAGGTATCCTTTTTTTGCATAGCCAATTGTCAAGGTGGAGCAAAACTCATACTTGAAGATTACACAAGTGATGGATGAGGGGCAAAAGAACCTTGAACTGCAACAAATTGAGTAACACATTTTGAACTCAAAGAAGTCAAAGGTGAAAAAGCTACTTGCGATTGTGGACATCCAACACGATAAAGATTAGCTAAATTGCATTGCAAAGATATGCTCTTGTGTTAGTAAGTTAATCGCTTTTATCTTTATCATTCCACTTTGAAATCCCTATCCTTGCAAGAAATGGTAAAGCACCTAAAGAATTTATCTATAACATCGCAAAAAACAAGCTCTCCTTCAACGAACAAACCTCTTGCTTAGAGCTCCTCAACACTTGGCATCATAACAATGATAAAAGGTTGGAGAGAAAACTTGAGAATGTAATGAAGGAGAAACTCTATATCATTTAGAGTATTGTGGCTGTTAAGGAGCTACTTCAAGCATGGGATATGAAGTTCTTTATTAGTGCCCACACCAGCATAACACTTCTAGAATATGTCTAAGCTTCCCTTCAAGAGCTTGGGGATGGATGGCTTCCTAATGGTAGATCAAGCTCCATGGATTTCAAGAACCAGCTGGGCCAACCATTTTTCTCACACCATATGGCATATAGGTATATTGTAAAAAATTGACATGTTTATTTAATCATGGCTCTTTTGTAGGTATTTAAATCATTGCCCAAGTGCTCCAATGTACATAACAAATGTTTTTCTCAAGCTCTTAACTAGTGGGAAGAAGTTTGGCATATATGAGCCAAAGTTCCATTATCCCATTGCATGGGAGTGAGAACTTTATCCATGGTACTTGGAGTTGTGGAGGCAAATGCTATTGTCACCTTTTTGAGCTCAATTTCTACTTCAAGATTCATTCAGGTTTGATGAGTAAAACTTCTTAGCAATAACTTATGTTTTTACTTTATTATAGAGGCACTTTTGGAAGGAGTAGAGATGCCTCAGGACAAGACAAGATTTATATTGAGCAAACCAAAGAGGAACAAGTGGAGAACCTAGCTAAAAACTCTCTTGCCCCATCTCATCCTATAGTAGTTACTCATTCCCCAGATCTTACTGCCACTGCTCATCCAGCCCAACTACTTGAAATATACGAAGGTAGCTCTATAGTGAAGATGTCCAAGAGAGTAAGAACTTGATTTCTAATGACCTTGCTTATTGTAATTTAGTTGTAGATGTCGGAAAAACCAACTAGCACTCTATATACCGACGTACAAATGCATTCTTTCCATCCCTCCCCACTGCTATAGAGGATGACCTCCAAGAGTTATCTTCATCGGCTTCACATAAACAGGTATGAATAAAATATGTATTAATTTTAATATTTCCCAGTTTTAAACACTATTCAAGTTTGCTCTCTTTCTCCTAAGGGAAGTGTTGGCAACATGGAAATAGTTAGTGGGGACTACTTGCTTTCCAATAATGTGAGCCAAGAGTCTTTTATATTCCATAAATAGATGCAAGGATTGGGAATGAATAATACCTTCGGCATCATTCTTTAATTTGCCTGATGGGTTACCACCTTTACAAAGCAACACTCCATCTTGGAACATCCTTCAACCGAACCATATTTCTCAAGTGGTGGATGTGGCATCCAAGGGTGTTGCAATATGAGGGTATTATGCTAGTTATTCTTCCCCATTCTTTATTTTGGGGAGGTCTTCTTGCAATGATAGTGGAGAATGATGACTCTAATTGGTTAAGTTTGCATTAGGTTGCCTATTTTCAAACATCCCCATCGAAACAATAGGAGCAAGTGGCCGAATCCAAAAGGTTTGCATTTCCTTGTTTTTCATATATTAAATTGATTGCCTCTTTTCATTATAGGTTTTAGCATGGAACTACCATGCTCTTTGCCACTACTCTTACCATCATAGTATTACATGAGCTGATGAGCATGTAGGTTTGGCATTGCAAGGATATGATAGCTCAACAGACATGATCCCGAATGTCATCGATGAGGACTATCATATAGAGTTCTTTGGCTATCAACACCATTCACCAAAAGCCATGCAAATCCTCTTAAAGCTATTTTGACCTTTTAAGGGGATTGTGTTTGATGCTACAGCAGATTTTGGTTCAATGGTGCTAGTGGCTAAAGAGATTGGCTATGTAGTTTTTGCACTGGAGAAGGAGAGTGCATTTGAAAGTGTTCTTGGGACACTTTATAACAGGTGATAATAAAGTATAAATTTCTGATTATGGTAATTTCATCATGGTTGTGTATATTAGGTGGATCAATGATGTGGGCTATAATTTGCCATGTTATGCAGAAGCAATGGCACAAGCTCATATACAACAAGAGCCCATAATTAGAAAGCATAATACTATACAAACTCCTCCTTTTGTGGATGTGGATGCCGAAGAAGACTAAGTTTAGTTTTTGTTTTAGTCGAATTTTTTAGTGGTATTATAGAGTTTCTTCTTTGACTTATGATATTTATTTTCTTATTGGACTTATATTATTTAGATTTTTCTTGGATTGAAAATAGGTCTTAAGTTTTGAATAGAATTGTTAGTTTGTCCCAAACCAATCATTTGAACATCAACTTTTGTCTTTGGTGGACTATATTGACTTTCATTGACTTTCATTGACTTGAGCTTAACTCAAAAACTACCCAGCCCCTAATGGAGTACTTATATCCTCACATTAGGTTACTAATATGCTAAAATAGCACCAAACTCCTTTTATCTCCGTTTTGCATGTTGGTCTTGGCATTATGATGTTAGATGCTCTAGGATTGTTCCAAGTCACTCTATACTTCAGTTCCTTCACTCTTTAGCTCCATGTTTAAGAGTTTACCTCTATTCCTTCGTTCAATAACCCAAGGTCCTAAAACTTAGGTTCCACTCTATTGTCCTTGGGACATATGGCATGTGGCACATCGCATGTGACATATGACATATAAAGGGTTTAAGTTCCACTTTGTGGTTATCCTATGGTAAATCACTATAGGATAAAGGGTACAAACCACATGCACTACAATAGAAAAGAAAAGAAAAAGAAAAAGAAAAAGAATGAGAAGAGAATAGAAGAGAAATCAACTTTAAACCCTAAAGCCATGAGTAAGGATAAGCATATATCACTCTCACAACTCTACTTTGCACAAACAATCATAGGCGGGAGAAAAAATGCATACAATAGTGAGTAAGGGTTATTTTCCAACACGTTTAAGTGTTACTTATATATTATATGATTTTATAACCATTTTTAAATGCTTTACACTTATCTATGATGAATGTTGCCTAGGTTGGGTCTTTCTTATTTGGATGCTTAAACTTAGGTATAATTATATTTTGCTTAAGCTTTCTTCTTTTGCTCTATCTGGGAAATACATAAGATAAAATATTTATTTCTTCATCAAATATATGAATTTTCAATATTCATATTGGGATAATTCTTTGTCATTCTTTAGTATATATATGTCATAGGGGTGTAGAGTTTTATTAGTATTTTATCATATAAACTCTTATATAATCATGATCTGATATTACTAATAAAGTTGAGTTTATATTCATAATTGCCACAAGTTGTTGATGCTATGTTCTAAGATCAATATTTAATGAACATTCTTCTACTGGTTTGAGTAAAGTCTATTGAACATTTATACCATATCTATTGTCGCGAATGTGACTTCGGGTATCGAAAGTTACCTGTCAGCTAGTCCTTACGGACACTCTTTCCTTACTGCCATGATGGCAGGAGGTCGGTATTGCTAGTTCCCTTTATCAACCCTTCTTGTTCAAGTGTTAGTTTACTAGGCTTAGCATCTGTAGTTAGCCAAATGGACATAAGGTAGGAACTCTTATGTGTTTCTAGCTAAGCATACTCGGCCTGGCTCTTAGTTCTTTTTTGCTCTGTCTTGCACTGGCTTGGCAAGAACTCTCGCATATTGAGATTAATCCCTCAATATCGCTGGATGATAGCTTACCGTGTCTGCCAAACACCCTTGCTATCATGCCCTTTGTGTTAGTCTCATTTCGGTCCCAAATGCTATTTATGGAAAGTGTCCAGATTTGCTCATTTGGCATATCTATGGAATGTAGAGATTAGCTTGAACACAATGGTGTTCGTCCCATGTCCAAATTCACAATCTAGTACCATTCCATATTTAGTAAATTTTGAGTTTGTCCTAGAGACTAACTCCTGATACTAAGGGAGGCTTGGGGCATGTGTTCCTCAAGGGGGGGGGGTTATGGGGGGTTCCAAATGAATAGTAGGGATAGTGGGTAGGTTGGGCATGGCCGACCAACCTGAGGCATAGTCTAGCTCCCGCTTGCATGCCTGTCCTTGTTCTGCATCCGGCTTGGAGTCTAAGCCCAAGTTCCATTCCATGCTAGCTGGTGGAGTACCTATACCCTCACGTTAAGCCACCCGTATGCCGAAATAGTGCTAGACTCCGTTTGGCTCCGTTTTGCGTATTAGTCCTGGCATTGGGATGCTAGTTGCTCTAGGACTATTCTAAGTCGCTCTAGGCTCTTGTTCCTTCGCTCCTTGGGCTGTATGCTCGGGAGTTGCTCCGTGGTCCGGTTCCATCACTCCTTGGCTCCATGCTTGGGGGTTTGGCACTGTTCCTTCGTTCAGTGGCCCAAGGCCCTGAACCTCAAGTTCCACACCACATTCTTTTGGACACGTGGCATGTGACATGTGGCATCTATCACGTGGCACATGAAGGGTTTAGGTTCTGCTTCGTGGTGTTATCCTATGGTAAATCATCATAGGATAAAGGGTCAAAACCACGTGCGCTACATTTGGTATCAGAGGATGAGTCTCGGCGAGTACTATCCAATGCGATTGGGCAACTAGTCTCATTGCATACGCAGAGATGAAAATGATGATCCGAGTGGGTACATGTTTTGGTGCAAAGGCTTCGCAATTGTTCCTTGGGTATGGATTTGGTTACCTTCTTGTACTGTAATAATATGAGTTTGCTCTTGGGCTCATAAGATGGATTGAGATGTTTTGTTTGCATGAGTTTGTGCTTGGGCTCGTGAGTGAGGCACATTAGCAACTCAAGGTTACACTTTGAGTTGGCAAGATTAATGTAAGCCTATCAATGGTTCCATGAGTTGTTCCAGGGGTTCCGTGAGTTATTCTATGTACCATGGGTGAAAGCAAACCTCCCTGGGTTTGCTATGAGTGGCAAATAGGCTAGTCTGTAGCTATTTAGCACAGCACTAGTGGGTCCTTCCTAAGCATGATTATAAGTGAATCGATCAAAACTATAGGGATTAGTCTATTGGTTCAAGTAGTCATTACCATGCTCTCTCATAAAAAATTTCTTGGATTGGACTGAAGGTAGTGCGAAAGCAAGTTTGAGGTTTAGTCAAAGATGAGACAAAAAAGAGAGTCATTAGGGACGAAGGATCAAACACGTAAATCATCTTCTCTTCTTGGAAGATGATCTGCAACGAGGTGTGACTCATTGCTCGTGTTCACATTATGCAAGCAAGAGTCCCTACCTTGATGCATGTTGGTTATGATGGTCTTACAAGTGGTGAGTTATGGGATGGATAGCGGTGAGACGCTATACCATTTTGTCTAAGCTTGCTATTAAAGACTTAGGTTACAATGCTCAATTTTTTTTCGGGGAATCTTGCTATTGCTCCTTGAGTAACTTGATGTTAGATTAGTTTTGAGTTTGGTCAGATAGAGAGTGGCATGAGCTTGTCCATGTTGTCAATGGGGTTTTAATTAGTTTATCCTCTACAAACCATAGAGTCTGATTTCGACATGCTCGAAACCGGGAAAGAGCTCTTAAAGATTTTTAGGGGGGGTGGGACGAGGGGGACAAAGTAGAACTGGTACTCGAGCCCGTGATGTCCGATGTCCAAGCTTCTGAAGTTCCTGGTGTGGAACTCTGTCGACTCAGGGAGGTACACATGCCTTTGTTCCTGAACATGTGCTGCCAAATCCATATTGGTGGCTTCCACGTCCATTCTTCTTCTCCAGCCTCGCTTCTTCCTCTAAAAAACGGCCACAGCTTCTTCTCCTTCGCTATCTTCCCTTCCTCGCCTCGTTTGATCAGCGTGTCCAAGCGGGCCGCGAGTGAGACGATCAGTCTGGACCAAACCTTTGAGATAGTTGCTCGAGCCGAGGGGTCTGTGTCCTCGAACAGCCTGGCGCAGCAAGCCTTCCATATCTCTGCTAGTGTGCATCCCCGAAGCACATCGAAGAGCTCCTGGTGGAGATGCGTAATGTGTGTCCAAGTTTGGTTGAGTTGATCAAAGTGTGGGGCCTCGTTGTGTCTCCACTTCCATGCATCAGGATTCTTTGTTTTTCCCTAGATGAAGCTACCCCAGAGCACTGATTCGTATGTGATTGCAGCTCCTCCGGTTGACGTTCGTTTGAGTACCGCTGCTGCACCTTCCCATACTTCCTGTGCTGCCGGACATTCCCATAAGATGTGTCGGTGTGTTTCTGTGGCGCCACAGGTCTTGCAGGCTGTGTTCGGAAGATGTATGGCGACCAGAGAGGGAAGATGTTCTTGTTGGGCCAGCCACATGAAGTATCGGTTCTTAGCTGACCAGCGCCCCTTCCAGATCTTGTTGATGCAGTGTGAGTGGTTCCTGGAACTGATCTGTTGGGCCTTTGCTTTCCGGATGAGGGAGGATCGAGTCGGCACCTTGATCAGTTTGCGGCCTAGCTTGGTCTCATACTGGAAGAAGTCCTTGCACGTGGTTCCCTTCCAATGCCACTCTGCAGGATCCCACTTGAGTTCGTCCAAGGTTTGTTGGTGGAACCAGTAGAGGCGAGCATATTGGTTTTCTGGTATCGATGGATCAACGTTGGCAGTTTTTTTCTCCATTTGAATCACTCTGATCGGTTTATCTCTGCTCATGTTGGGGAGGTCCTTGTACTCGGGGGTAACGATGGGGTACAAGCGTCCAGCCTGTCCTGCCTCGAAAACTAGTCCCGATGCCATGTTGGGGAGGGTGCATACGATCGATTCATCCACCTTCCACCAACGATGGTGCTGATCTTCTTGCAGGTTTAGTCGTTCAAGGCATGCGTGTTTGGCTGCTAAAAAGGCTGTCTGGAATTTACGCATCCTGTGTTCCGAGATGGTTAATCCATAGAAAGCTCTGATTCGGTCGCAGTTGTGGGCCGTCTGGTTGGGCTGGATCATGGTGTCTGCCTCTGAGCTTGTCTATGTTGTGAATAAAAGTTAGTGGTGTTGGGTGTTATAAGTCTCTATCAGTAGAGTGTGACATTTATGTTGCATTTTGTCGAGTCGAGTTGACACTTGATAGTCACATAAACCTTTGTAATAGTGACATGGGCATTACTCGTGGTGTTGCTCAATTGATGATTAAATCATTGTGATTTCTATTTCATATCCATCTGATAGTGAACAATGTGTTTATGAAGTTGTTTGGTTAAACGATGATCAACCCCAAAGTGGTTGATGGTGAAGCTAGTCTACTTGCATGAAGTAGCATTATAGTAGCTTTAATTGGATTCTCGAAGATGGTTCATTATGCTAAGCTTAAGTTGGTACCTTGTTTCCTCAAGGGTTTGCCCATAAAGTGTTGGAAAGGGTTATAGTATTCACTGGCTATAGCTTGTTGGTTTATCTGTTAACACTTGGAGTAAATTGTTGGATAGAGAAGGTGTGTAGTTAAGGCATTGACATCGCTAACACTTGTGTTAGTGGAAGTAGCATTATTATTTCAAGTGATGAGGATTTCCCTTTGTCGCGCATGTGACTTCGGGTATCGAAAGTTACCTGTCGGCTAGTCCTTACAGACACTCTTACCTTACTGCCACGATGGCAGGAGGTCGGTATTGCTGGACCCGTTATCAATTTCCGCCTAAGCTAGTTGAGAAACTGGTCATCACATGTGCACTTAGACCAGAAGGGCACTAAGGAAGGAAATCCTAAGTTGTCATTTAGTCAAGCAGACTTGACACGGTGATGAGAAACTCATGATGTTGGCTTGCACTTGCTAGTGTTAGGAACCCCCGCGATATTGAGATTGGTCCCTCAATATTCGCTAGATGATAGCTTACCGTGTCTGCCAAACACCCTCGCTATCATGCCCTTTGTGTTAGTCTCATTTCGGTCCCAAATGCTAATTATGGAAAGTGTCCAGATTTGCTCATTTAGCATATCTACGGAATGTAGAAGTTGGCCTGAACACAATGGTGTTCGTCCCGTGTCCAAATTCACAATCTAGGGACATTCCATAATTAGTAAGTTTCGAGCTTGTCCTAGAGACTAACTCCTAATACTAAGGGAGGCTTGGGGTGAAAGCCCAAAGCGTGTGTTCCTCAAGGGGGGGGGGGCTGTGGGGGGTTCCAAATGTATAGTAGGGATAGTGGGTAGGTCGGGCATGGCCGACCAACCTGAGGCATAGTCTAGCTCCCGCTTGCGTGCCTGTCCTTGTTCTGCGTCCGGCTTGGGTCTAAGCCCAAGTTCCATTCCATGCTAGTTGGTGGAGTACCCATATCCTTGCGTTAGGCCACCGGTATGCCGAAATAGCGCCAGACTCTGTTTGGCTCCGTTTTGCGTGCTGGTCCTGGCATTGGGATGCTGGTTGCTCTAGGACTGTTCCAAGTCACTCCGGGCCCCTGTCCCTTCGCTCCTTGGGCTATATGCTCGGGAGTTGCTCCGTGGTCCGGTTTCATCACTCCTTGGCGTCACGCTTGGGAGTTTGGCACTGTTCCTTCGTTCAGTGGCCCAAGGCCCTGAACCTCGGGTTCCTATGGACACGTGGCATGGACACGTGGTATGTGACACGTGGCATCTGTCACGTGGCACAAAGAGGGTTTAGGTTCTGCTTCGTGGTGTTATCCTATGGTAAATCACCATAGGATAAAGGGTCAAAACCACGTGCGCTACACCCTTAGAGCTTGATTGTCTATGGCATTTTTTGTGTTAGTGTTTTGGCTTCACATTGATCTTGAGAATGATTAAAGAAGAGTGTTAGTGCAATATGGATATCTAAAGATATGGTCTTCGTGATCAAGCCTTGGATGTTCCATTCGCATTTTACGGATGTCAGTGTTGGATATCGGAAAAATGGGCAAAAGATATTCGAGGCTTAAGCATACTATGGGTCATGAGAATTGGTGTTGAAATGAACCTATGTGAAGTTGTTAGTAAGAGGAAGTTGGTTGAGTCTTGAAAGTTTGCATTCCTAGACTGAGAGTCATTCTTTCTCTAGGATGGAAATTTTTCCACAAATTTTCTTAGGCTTTTCCAAAGGTTGATCTATTGATCACTTTGCCTGAAACCATTCCGTTTCATAACCAATACAACTAGTGAAGGGATTGGAGTTGACTTTGGTTGGCTTAGACCTTAGTATGTAGTTTGTATGATGTAGCCCAAAAAGAATGCTAACTTTTGGAACTAAGGCAATTGAGTTGGATAGAGTCTAGAGTTGATGTAGAAAAGTGACTGTTGCACTTTTCTAAGAAGGGTGACCCTTGTGCCTTTCTTCTATAGTGTTTTGCTTAGTGGTAGGATACACCTTGTATTTCGTTAAACTCTATGAGAGTAGTGAGCTTTCACTGATCTTGACTTAGTCTTGGTGGCCCTGTGCCTTGGCTAAGGATGATGATGTCCAACTTAGTTGTTTGAGTTGAGATGTAGGTACCCATACTATAGCTTTGTCTTAGTGGAGGTTGTGTACCGATATGAGTCCATCTCATGGTCTTCACTTTAGCTTCAGCTGAGTGTTGATCATACATAGCTAGTCTTTTCAAAGCATGCTCAAAGCTATTGACTAAATGTGTTGATGAGCTTATCGTGGTTGAGTTGGATTCGAGTGGTCATTTAGTTCGTGCTTGTCCATGAACCTTTATCTCGTATTTGAGGTATTACATTCATATTGGATGAGTATATGACTTGATGATATGAGTTTAGTGTTAAATCTTGTGAAGGCAAGTTGAAAAGTGATTATTGGTTGCTTTGTGACTAGTGGTTGCTAGTAAACTTTGTCAAGGATTATTGACACTTGCTTTGCTCAATGATGATTTAGCAGTGATGGGCTTGCTTTACCGGATGGTGTTGCAGAGGATCGTGTCGTTAAACTTATATGGTTTATTCCATGTTAGCATATCGATTCTACCTCTGTCAATATCATTTTGTTGCATTTAGTTCGTAGTGTTGGATTTCATTGAGTCTTGGACGTGGTGAATCACTCCTTGATGAAGTGTTATCTGTAGCTGAGTCTTGTTGAAGGATTGGTCTCAGATACTGACTAAGGTATCTTCGACTTTGGTTAGCTTAGTTGCTAGAGAGCCTTGAGTGGTGATTCACTCGTGCTTTCTTCTAGCTTTGTTATAGTGTTGATGGCATTGAAGTGATGCCTTGTCGTTGACATAGTTAATGTTGAGATTTGAGTGAAATGAAATATCTCTCCGAAAGATTGATATCGAGTTTCATTAATCTCGATGAGGATAGTGTTGATGATTTGGCTATAGCTTTGTGTTATTGGCATTCGTGCATTTGCTAATTAGCAATTGTGTTGACATTCAAACAAACTAAGTGGCAAGTTTGAATTAGTTGTGTTCCAGACGAGATTATTTAGTAGAGGGTTGAGCTTTGGCTTTTCCTTGAAAAGTGATTCAGTCATGAACTATACTAACTCTATAAGAGAAAGAGTTAGTGATTGATATTGGAATATTTGAATCCTTTTTGGATTTGAGTTGGAATATATCGATCATTAATGCTTCTTCTTGTGCTTGTTATGAAGTGAGTTACATCTTGCTATAGAAGGATTTATGGAGGATCATGTGATGATCACTTGTTGAGCATAACTTCGTTATGCTTAGCTTTTGGATTGATGCAGACATGCTCTTCATTAGCTTTGGCATTATGAAATTTAGCTTATGAATGTGTTTATGTAGTGCATGTGATCATGGGATGAGATTTGGATATACTGTCATCGTGGATAAAATAGCCACTAAGGGCTCTCTCATCAAGCAATTGCCCCTTTTTCAGTTGGCTTAAGGGGAGAGAGATAATATGCGCTACAATTGAGGAGAATATTGTGGGTTGTACCATGGTTTTTTCTTTAGCATTGAAATTAGTTCATGTAAGACTTGTGATCATTGTTATGCAAGACTTAGCTATAGGCTTCTTCGAGCTTTTGGTTCTTTGAGTTTTCATGCTTATGGTTCATTTGTTAAAAGTTGTTGGGGAAGGCATTTTGGCTCATTAGCTTCAATGTTGAAGTTAGTATTTGCATCTGGCAACCATTGGTGATGATTAACTATCATTTATGATAGTTTATTATCCTTGTCAAAAGGTTTTGCTTGATTGTTGTTGATATGGAATGAGTTGCCGTTCTTTGGGATGGTGAATTCCTCTTTGACAATGATTATACATCTCTTCATTTGATGGGATGATTGATGATCTTTCATGATGGTTAGTTATTCTCTTTGATGGTTTTTGGCTTCTCGCATTACCACATGTTCTTTGTGGTTTGCTTTGGATTGGTCTTTTGGGTTTGAGACATCAGTAGGATGTTGCTAACACTTATTTAAGCAACTTAAGTTCCTTCATGTTATTGACTGGGATCTATTCAGATTATCTTCTGTGATAGTTGGCATGAATGGGTGTTTGCTGGTCTTACTACATTCATTCTGTTCTATTGATTATTGTTTAAGTTAGTTTTGATAGATTGGGATGTTATTTCCTTTGGGTGATACATTCGCGAGCATCTTGCTTGCCAATCGATAATACTTTTTTGTTCTTTGAGTTGTTTTTCGTAAGTTGTTTGGCATACTGTCTGCAATCTTTAATAATTAAATTTTATCATTGAGTTTTCTTGATGATACGCTGGCTATTGAATTTTGTTGGATGGTGAATCCTATGTTTACCAAAAATAATGATCTTAGTGGTTCCTCTACTATAATACTAGTTTATCAAATGATAACTTACTTGGAATACTTTTGTATTCTAATCTAAAATTTATTCACTGCTAATTAAGTCTCTCAGATATCATTGTCTATGACTTTGATATAGTCCATATATTGATCTTTGAGTTTGGGCCAGTATAGGCAGACTGGCTTCGGCACTTCGTGTGCATGGTGAAATCTCTAGTCATAGGGTAGCTACTGTCAATTGGTCACATAACCTGGCTCTCTGTTAATGTTCCTTATTCTGTTAAAAGGGCGTGACCGTGTAAACAACTCTAACTGCCTGTTTACAGTATGTAAGCTCCTGAGTTTGGACTTCATGGGAGGTCACCCAGCCCAGTACTATTCAAACCCAAGGACGCTTAACTCCAACTATCCCAAGTCCCTTAACCAATTGGAAAAGGGGGTGCACTTTTGTTCATGGGCCCTTTCCCTCTATATTTGAACCCTATGGATCATCTCTCAAGTCGTTCCCTTTAGTTGCTTACAATCCACCACGCTTCCCTGCAAGTTCACGCCCTTGTGAACGGAAGCTGAGAGCTACAGCTCTCCCGAGAGCCCCGCTCTCTTGACACCCTACCCCTCGGGTCGAGCCCAGTAGGAGCAAACTGGACCAGCCAGATGTTAATCAACATGTGGTATGATTCCCTTAGCCAACCAATAGAGTCGGACCCGAGACCCCTCTGATACCAAATGTAAGCTCCTGAGTTTGGACTTCATGGGAGGTCACCCAGCCCAGTACTATTCAAACCCAAGAACGCTTAACTCCAACTATCCCAAGACCCTTAACCAATTGGAAAAGGGGGTGCACTCTTGTTTATGGGCCCTTTCCCTCTATATTTGAACCCCATGGATTATCTCTCAAGTCGTTCCCTTTGGTTGCTTACACAGTAGTCTATCTAAACCTTACCGACAGGTTTGGTTTCTTTGCTCAGGAGGGTTGGGGCCTCTAGCTTCTCTCTCTATGTCCTTGCGGGTAGGGGCATATCACACTTTTGTTAGTTGGGTGATACTCAGAGTAACAAGGGTGGCTGACTCTGTTGGTCTTTTTCTTGTCGGCGATGGCTGGAAGGTGTTTGAGCTGGTAGCGCATCCGCCTTAGACAAAGAGGGTGCCTCCTAACTCATTTAAGTCGGTGCATTTCTCACATAGTGTGATCACTATGAACTTCTTTTTGGAGTTGTTTCCTTGGCGGTGGTCTAAACTCGAGTATGCATTGATGAGGATGTCGATCTTCCCTAAGGGGGAGAGTGTCGCAAATGTGACTTTGGGTATCAAAAGTTACCTATTGGCTAATCCTTACAGACACTCTTTCCTTACTGCCACAATGGCAGGAGGTCGGTATTGCTAGTTCCCTTTATCAGCCCCTCTTGTTCAAGTGTTAGTTTACTGGGCTTAGCATCTGTACTTAGCCAGATGGACATAAGGTAGGAACTCCTATGTGTTTCTAGCTGAGCATACTCGGCCTGGCTCTTAGTTCTCTTTTGCTCTGTCTTGCACTGGCTTGGTAAGAACTCTCACATATTGAAATTAGTCCCTTAATATCGCTAAATGATAGCTTACCATGTCTGCCAAACACCCTCGCTATCATGCCTTTTGTGTTAGTCTCATTTCGGTCCCAAATGCTATTTATGGAAAGTGTCCAGATTTGCTCATTTGGCATATTTACGGAATGTAGAGATTGTCCTGAACACAATGGTGTTCGTCCCATATCCAAATTCGCAATCTATCACCATTCCATATTTAGTAAGTTTCGAGCTTATCCCAGAGACTAACTCCTGATACTAAGGGAGGCTTGGGGTGAAAGCAAACAAAGGGAATGACTCGAGAGACGATTCATTGGGGTTTAAATATAGCGGGGGGGGGGGGGGCTATAGGGGGTTCCAAATGTATAGTAGGGATAGTGGGTAGGTTGGGCATGGCCGACTAACTTGAGGCATAGTCTAGTTCCCACTTGCGTGTTTGTCCTTGTTCTGCGTCTGGCTTGGGTCTAAGCCCAAGTTCCATTCCATACTAGCTGGTGGAGTACCCATATCCTCATGTTAGGCCACCGGTATGCAGAAATAGTGCCAGACTTTATTTGGCTCCATTTTGCGTGCTGGTCCTAGCATTGGGATGCTAGTTGCTCTAAGACTGTTCCAAGTCGCTCCAGGCTCCTATTCCTTTGCTCCTTGGGCTGTATGATCGGGAGTTGCTCCGTGGTCTGGTTCCATCACTCCTTGGCTCCATGCTTGGGGGTTTGGCACCGTTCCTTCGTTTAGTAGCCCAAGGCCCTGAACCTCGGGTTCTGCACCACATTCCTTTGGACACGTGGCATGTGACACATGGCATCTGTCACGTGGCACATGAAGGGTTTAAGTTCTGCTTTGTGGTGTTATCCTATGGTAAATCACCATAGGATAAATGGTCAAAACCACGTGTGCTACATCTATATGGGACAACAATAGCACTATAATTTTTATCATTTTCCATCTATAGAGTATAAAGTGGAGGATTTGATTTTGGCTTGTTTTCTTAATCTTATATGGTTTGTTTAAAAGAGTTCTTGTTCAATGGAAGGGACTATATCAAGTGTTATAGCATGTTGGATTACAAGTTTATAAACAATATTCAATAGGTTGCTATGCAATTGCTAAAACACTTTATATAAAGGAATCATAAACAAATTGCACCACCTACAAATCCACTAATGCCTCTTCCTTCATCTAAATCCTGGCCCATTAATAAAAGGACCCTAACTGCCTTTCATCCTTCCAAAAAGAGGGGATAATATAAAGTTTAGATGTATAATTATGATGTCATATACTATTATTAGTATAAGGATTTTGATATCACCACTTGATTCTATATATGTTAGGGTTTTTGGGCTAAGCTAATATGCATTTTCTGTATGCTATACACAATATTAGGTTAGCCGATATTAACAAATTACAAATTATAGTAGAGATTTCTAAGATTTTATAAATGTCCACTACAAAGATGTTAAGGATACTAGGTGATCTAGACATATTCTCACTACTATAAAAAATAGAGGAGCTTTATAATAAGTTTGAGAAGGATTTTCGATCTTAAGATCAAGATTTTATAAAATTGGCTTGTAATATTTAGTGTATCATATCTTTATAATAGTCTTCAAAAGACACCTCTATAGATTCTTCATCCTTTCAATGATATATTGAATATGATCATTTAAGTTTTTGGATTGTAAAATTTTGAGGAGTAACCAACTTAGAAAAAAAAAATTCTAGCCACTCTCTATCTCTAGGTCTTGGTTGTCAATATTTATAATAGTTAGTCAGTACATTCTTTTCTTCTTTCAGTTTTATAGTGGCAAAGCAATTTTTGCAAACCTTTGTCACAGTTCAAGAATTTTCATTTCTACATAAATTTAATCAAATAAAAAATTATTAAAATAATTAATCTAATCCCAGTTTTAGATTATGCTTAATATTGTAATAAAAATATTTTAAATATCTAGTTATATACTCTAAATTATTTTTATAACTTTTACAAATTTAAACATTAAAAGTCAAGACTCTAGCAAATATCTGCGATGGTTTAACATATTCTATAGTGAAAAGGTAAACAACACATATAGACTATTGTTTATTTAAACATAATATATTTTATCTTTCTAAAATTGTAAATATATAGTAAAAACACTTTTTGAACTATATAAAAGATATTATTTATATATTACAGAAAATTTAATAATAAAACAGCATTTAAGCTTGTAAGACTACAACATGGCCTGAGGGGTAAATTGTGGCACTCTTATAACCATCTGCAAATATCACCTGAACCAATCCTACCTCATCTTCATAAACAACACCACTTGCATCCATGTTCACTACCATATACTTCTTCACCACTCCCTTCAATATCAGTGCATGGTAGCAGCCCTTCAATTCCCTAAGTTTGATACCATCCTGAGCAATTTCAAAAGCCTATTTGAGAGCTACAAGATAAAAATCAACATGTCCTGCCACACCATACAGTCTACCAACATCCAAAAAGTGTGCAATATGCACTATAACAGAAGATTTTAGTTAGGCCAACACAACATAAATAACAACATACCAATAGAACTCATTCTGGTATTGTTGCTCGTATATTGTCCCAGCATTAGTTGCAAGAGATTCAGAACACACCAAACGTCCCTGTTAGGCACCAGCTTTGACCACGTGGTCAATGTTGGTCACAGGGAGGCTCAAGGGTATATTAAGGCATGTTAGGGCAACCTACTCTAGGGCTCATAGTGGAGCAGTGGCGTAGTGGAGCTTTTGAGGTAGCTTGGGGGTGGTTGGGTGGTGAAGAACCTCAAGAGGTGGCGTAATATAGTCTAGGGTGGCTAGATCTCTGTCTCTTTGCACCGGATCATAACATTGGTATTAGAGGAGTTGGTTGTGATGGCCGACCAAGCTGAATGCTAGAATCCTATTGTCGATGGTGGTGCCGATGATGGTGCCGATGAAGCTGTAGAGATTTGGACCATTCAAGATGTGGTTCATGAACTGCAAGCCTTTAATCAAAATCAGCAAGAGATGCAAAATGAGATGCATGGCATGATGGATACCATGCGTGGGCGTGTTGAAGCACTCAAGGCTAGACATGGTAGCGCTCCAAGTAAGCCTTCTTTGGTAGATAGACTCAAGACTCCAACCTTTTCCGGTGATGGTGGTGTGGACGGGTGTCTCGTTTGGCTAGCCAATGTGAAGAAGTTTTTGGTTGTTAAGGGAACTCTAGATGTAGAGGCTTTAGTGGCTATTCCGATGGTTTTACGTGATGCAGGTCTTCGATGGTGGAATTGGCTTGAGGAGTCTCATGTTGCGGATAAGAAACCACTAGTGTCTACCATGGATGAGTTTGAGGCTGCTTTTTATTTACATTTTTCCCTTCATTACAATGTGGAGAATGCTAGTATAGAACTTTGACATTTCCAGCAAGGGAAAATGACGCTTGGGGACTATATTAAGAAGCTTACTCGCTTGATTAGTCGTGTTCCAACGAAGGATCCAGATCAGAACAAGTCTTACTTCATTAATGGCCTTCATAGTGAGAGCATGCGGCAACACTTGCATCATTCTCAGCCTACAAAGAGTTTAGAGGAGCTCTTTGATGTGGCTCATCGACTTGATAATGACAAGCACAAGTCTCGCAAGCGTTTGCGGAGTCTTTCTATCGAGAATCGTCATGATGATCGTCGTGGACACAAGGATGGGAAAAAGCATCACAAGTTGAAGTCAGTGGTGACTACTTGGGATGCAAAGGGGTCCAAGAAGCAGAAGTTCTTTGTGAAGAATTATAGACAAGGTTGTCATCAATGCGGCAAACTTGGACACTACAAAGCTAATTGTCTATAGTTGAAGAACAAGCAACAGGACAAGAAGAATGGCCAATCTTCTACTCACGGTAAGTTATATACTAAAAAGTTGCAAACTTTGCAGCGTGAGGATGCTGAGAACGACCATTCTGGTTAGAGGAAGAGACTTTCGATCATTGCTCATCAGTTCAACTGTGTGTGGAACAAGATGGAGCTCGAGGATACTCGTGAATCAGCTTTAATGCTGAAGGGTGTGTTTCGTGGCAATCCAATGCAGATTTTACTGGATAGTGGGAGTGATGACAACTTTGTTTTGGCAAAATTTGTTACGGAGCATGGCCTAGTCACAGAAGGGGTTCTTCTATACACAGTGGAAGGTGCAGCTACCTCTGCTCAGCATTTCGATGCTTGTGTCAAGGGGCTAGAAGTGTTGGTTAGCAAAACCACACTTGTGGAGACTTTTTATCTCGCGGATATCCATCGTGTGGATCTCATTCTTGGGATGCCATGGTTAGTGAAGGTGAATCGAGAGGTAAAGTGGAGTATTAAGCATGTCTCGCTGGAGTACGGTGGTGTTAAAGATGTGTGCTTTGGAGAGGGTGTTCAACCACCAGTTGTTATGCTCTTTGCTACATCTTTGAAGCGGGCTTGTCGTAATGGAAAAGCACTTTTGAGTCACTTGCTATTTCTTCGTGACTTGGGGGACCAAGGCATGTGTGGGGGAGAAGCAGCAATATGGGATGTACTTGATGAGTTTTCTGATGTTTTTCCGAATTTCCTCATGGGTTGCCTCCATTATGAGGTGTGGAGCATGGGATTACATTGGAGCCAGGGACATGGCCAATTTACTAGCGTTCATTTCGGTTAAGTTATGGGGAGGAACAAGAAGTTCAAGGAGTTACTTGAGTTTCAATTTATTCAGCCAAGTAAATCTTCATTTGGTGCTCCAATCTTGCTTGTGAAGAAGAAGGATGGTTCAATGCGGATGTGTGTTGACTACCGTGCTTTGAACAAGAAGACAATGAAGGATAAGATGCCGATGCCATGTGTGGATGATATCCTAGACAAGCTTGGTGAAACACGAGTGTTTACCAAGATTGATCTGAGGAGTGGATATCATCATATTGTAATGGATGATGCATCTATCTCCAAGATGGCATTTAACACAAGCTTCAGACATTTTGAGCTTACAATTATGCCGTTTGGTTTGACGAATGCACCAGCCACATTTACTCAGTTGATGATGGAGGTATTTAGGCATTATCTTCATGAGTTTGTGGAGATTTTCTTGGACGATATTCTTGTTTTCAGCAAGAATATGGAGGAGCATAAGATGCATTTGCGCAAAGTTCTTTTGTTACTCCGAGACAACAAACTTTATGCGAAGAAGAGCAAATGTGAGTTTACAAAGTTGGAGGTGGAATATCTAAGCCGTATTGTGACATCTAAGGGTGTCAAGACGGATCCCAGGAAAGTGGCTGTGGTGGAAATCTAACCTACACCAAATACAGTGGCTGAGTTGTGTAGTTTTCTTGGTCTGGCTAGTTACTACCGACATTTCTAGCATAAGTTTGCAGAGGTGGCTATTCCTTTGACACAGTTGTTATGCAAGAATGTGCCATTCGAGTGGACGAAGCCACAAGAGGAGAGTTTTGTGGCTCTGAAACGATTGTTGAGCGAGACTTTAGTGCTTTTCATTGCTAATCCATCAAAACCTTACGAGGTAACATGCGATGCAAGTGATTATGCATTGGGAGGAGTTCTCATGCAAGAGGGACAGCTTATTGCATATGAGAGTCAAATTTTGAATTTTGCGGAGCAACGTTATTCCACATATAAGCAAGAGTTACTCTCTATTGTTCATGCTTTGCGGACGTGGCAGCACTATCTTTATGGTGCAGTGTTTGTGGTGTTGACAGATCACAAACCACTTGTGTATCTTTTCACACAAAAGGAGTTGAACACTAGGCAAGTTTGTTGGATGGTCAAACTCATGGAGTTTGGGGAGCTTCCTATTAAGCATTATCCAGGAAAATCAAATGTGGTGGCAAATGTTTTATTTCGTGTTCATCATGTGACGACATTACAAACACGATTTTGTCATCATTTGAGTAAAGTGATCAGTGAGTTTGGGCAGTTAGTTGAGCATGCTCAGGCTCAAGATGCTGATGTGAGACACAAAATCCCTAGGCCCCAAAGTGGAGCCGGAAGGGCGCCACATGGTAGTGGCCGAAGCGAGAGCCAAACGAGCGTAACACGTTTGGACCAAAAGCTCCGACTTGAAAAGTCAAGAGCGGGAGTGGAACTCCCAACGAAGTGCTCGAGGAACGAGCACGAAGCGAGCAAAAGGCAAGGCTCCAAAAAGGGACCCAAAAGGACCAACACATGACACGTGGGAGTGTCCGAGATGGACTCGAGATGGAGTCCGAGATGGACCCGAGATGGAGTCCGAGATGGAGTCCGAGATGAAGTCCGAGGTGGACCCGAGATGGACCCGAGTTGGAGTCCAAAGTGGAGTCCGAGATGGACCCGAGATGGAGTCCAAGATGGAGTCCGAGGTGGACCCCAGATGGACCCGAAATGGAGTCCGAGATGGAGTCCGAGATGGACCCGAGATGGAGTCCGAGATGGAGTCCGAGATGGAGTTCGAGGTGGACTCGAGATGGACCCGAAATGGAGTCCGAGATGGAGTCCGAGATGGACCCGAGATGGAGTCCGAGATGGAGTCCGAGATGGACCCAAGATGGACCCGAGATGGAGTCCGAGATGGAGTCCGAGATGGAGTCCGAGATGGAGTCCGAAGTCGAGACCGAGACCGGAACCGAGACCAGGACCGAGACCGAGACCGAGACCGAGATCGGGACCGAGACCGAGACCGAGGCCGAGGCCAAGACCGAGCCCGAGCCCGAGTCCGAGTCCGAATCCGAGTCCGAGTCCGAGTCCGAGTCCGAGTCCGAGTCCGAGTCCGAGTCTGGAGCCTGAGAGGGTGAAAGCCCAAAGCGTTCGTCTCCCAGACCCTAGGGGGTTTGGTGAGCTCCAAAAGTATAGTAGGGGGGAGGACTGCAGTGGAGCCAGTTTGGCCAGGAAAGGCCAGTTTGGCCCAGGAAGGCCGGACCCAGTGTTGGGTGATGAGCTGCCCACTGGGAAGTCCAAGACTAGAGTGAACACGGACCGACAAGCGGGGTAGCTTGGTGAAGTGTTCAAGAGCCGGCTCTAGTTCCCCCGGGAGATCGACTGGCCAATGCTCCCAGTCCAAGTGTGGGTGGCACTACCTACTTGGATACCAGGCGTGGCTCAATGGAACCTCGCTCTAAGCCCATGGCTAGAGCACCCAAGGGCAGAAGGCGGGGAGAGTACCCAGGTGGCTCGCGTAAGGCCACGGTGTTCCAAAATGTTGTCCCAAAGGCCCAGACTGTGGAAAGGAAGAGGAGTAGTCCTCTGGGGTAGTGACCAAGGACACAGTCGTGTGGTGAGGAAGTTCTAGAGGACCGTGGGACTTAGTGGTCGGGCCTGTGGGCCTCGATCCAGTGGCAGTGTTGGCAAACACGGCCAGGGGCAGAAAGGGACTTAGGGGGGACTGACAGAGGGACATTGGGGAAGGCTGTTCCCCGTGTCGGTGGGCATCCTAAGGATGCTAAGGAGTGGATCTGAGATGACCACTCACGGATGGTTGGCCCAGTCTTGGAGAGCCAAGACTGTGATGCAAGTGGTATTGGACTACAGTGTGGCAAAGGTGATTGGGCATGGCCTTAGCGTAACGGGCTGCCATATCGGTGGTACCTTTGAGTGTCGGTCATGGGATCGGACACGTAGAGCACTTGGACCAGGTGCCAGTGTTGAGTGGCATGGATGCCATTCCTGGGGCTAGCAAGCCCCAAGTCCTGAATTGGACTTATGGAGGTTGTGAATGAGACTCCTCCAAGTGGTCAAAGGTGTGGTTAAGTGACTAAAGTAGAATGGAAAATTTAGTCGCTTACAACTTGGTATCGGAGCTGTTCTTTAGTCCGACTTTTATTGGTGCTCAAGTATATCACCACTAGTGTTGGCATCGGAAGGTCCGAGGAGTGGGCCTATCCTTGAGGAGTAGCAAGTCGGGAAGACATGGCTCTCCATTACAGTTCATGTGTGAACTAGTAGATGAGGTGGTGGATAGAAAAGGGCCAATAATGGAACGACTTTGGGATCTTGGGAACAGTAAATGGTTTTCCTCAAAGAGTTGAGGATGTGATCCAGATGAGCGTTTGACTTAGTAAACTGGCTAATGTAGTTGTGGTAAACAACTACAGTTGGGATCACGGGAAAGATAAAGACTCCAAAGCAATAAAGGAGTCACAAGATTTTCCTCATATAGTTGAGGTTGGTGCTCATGAATGTGAGACCAGAAGTAATGACCGTGGGAGGTCAAATACGGAAGAGGACTCAAGTCCTTGAAAAGGTAGCCGGGGCTACCTCTAATAAATGCTGGAACAACCCCAGGAGTTGGGGGTGTATTAAGTGGATGAGTTGGTGTTCTCATCACATGGACAAGTAGTCCTAAGGGGCAAAGGTTGCCCCCAGAGAACAAAATCAAGTGTCGGAGTAACACTTGTGAAAATAGTCCTTTTGAGTAGGACAGGAATGCAAGAAGTGTATTCCAGTGAGCTAGTGCCTCACAAGTAGGACCTTACGGGTCTGTGGATTAACCAAGTCCAAAACTGCTGGATGACTCAAGTAGAGTCAACGGATGGTCCTAAAAGGACTGATGGAAGCATTTGGACTGAGGTGTGTTGTACCCCACAAAGGATGGGGGGGGGGGATCATAAGATCCAAGGATGAGAACAGAGGGTATCTCATCGATGGCAAAATATGCCATGCTAAAGTTATGGGAAAGGTGTTCCCAGAAGAAAAAAACTTTGACATGAAGTTGTGTGTGACCTCTATGGTGCAGTGTTAACGGATGGTTGGCATGAGAAAGAGCGGTGTTGGTCTTGGCAAAAGACTTAGACACAAAGGGGAAATGTCATAGAGGTAGGCTCGTGGAGCCGATGGTGTGGAGACACCAAATGTGCCAAGGTGTGATACCTTGAGGCTATGTTGGTGGGTTCATGAGAACCCCTTGTCAAAGGAATCCCAATGGAAATGGGAATAGCATAGCCTAAGCTGCAGAGCATGCAGTTGGAGTGTGGTGACCTAGATAATGATGGAGGTGTGAAAGCACCAAACAATGAGTTGTAGGACTTGACAACTATGAGGCAACTAAGCAAGAGGTGCAATATAACTGGTTAAACGGGTAGAAGGTAGCTACCCAAAACTTCTTAATAGCATAGGGAAGTTGGATATACCCTTACGGGGGATAAGTTGCTTGTGTTGCGATATAGTAAGTCAATGTCGTAAAAGGAAATACTCATTGTCAAGAAAGCCATCATTGGGACACCCGGACACTCTAGAACACCAGAAGGTGGTGTTTGATGTCGCGAGGGCAATGGATAAAGCCCAAGGGATTAAGTCCCTAGCGAATGATGGATAGAAGGTGCTATCCAAGGTTGCGGAGACAGGAGAGGACTGTCTACCCGAGTTGGACAAAGCCAAAAATGGAATTTTGGCAAGGTTAGTGATGGGCATGTAAAGGCCCATAAGCAACAATGTAATCCCAGTGTGTGGGATTATAAAGTGAGCATACCTGGATTGAGGAACCACTCCCTGGGCTATTGGGTAGGTTCATCCTTAAGAATACTTGCTAAGGCATGATAGAAAGTGCAAAGCTATCCTCCTGGTCTGGAGGAGAATAACCAAAGGAAACATATGGGGCTAAAAGGCAAGTAGTATTGGGATGGAACTGAACCATAGAAATCAAAGGGCATAACCAAGGTTGGTTATGCCAGCTGGGAGTGGAGAATCAAGTGGGGGCTCGAGGGTGTTGCCGCTAGCAACCGTGATGCCATGGAGAGTCTAAAATATGGAATTGTCCATGTTAGACTATGTGGCATTTGGAAGGCTTGCAAAAAGGGAGGCCTTAGCAAGCTGAGGGACAGAGTTCCTTCAAGGTTCCCAAAGACGATTCTAGGTAGCTTAGTACCTAGAAAGGCCAAGTGTAAATGGTTCATGGAACGCGCGAAATCAGAGTGGCGCAGCAGAAGCGTGGTCTTGAAGCTTGCTATGAGGCAAGGCTATCAAGGTTAGGGAAGTAGTTCCCGAGTGTTCAAAGAGAGGGCTTTGAACGAAAGTCGATAGTCAAGGACTTTCACGCTTATGCAGGAACCATGTTATAGTGGTCGGAGGACTTGCCAAGCGAGATTGGCACGTCGGGGGAACAAATACCCTAGTTGAAGGTGATAACTTCAAAAAGGGTGGGCCATGGGGCTGAGCATGGAGGAGTCCATGCATGATCACAGACATGTCAAGTGAGAGGACTTGGCAGTGTGGAGGAACTAGGTTCCTAAGCTGTGATCTGTAGCGCGCTTTAAAAATAAGTTGGTGCACCGGCGTGGGGAGTCATGCCAGGCATCTTGTGTGATGCCGTCCGTAGATGCATATACGGAGGTTGAGTTCGAGTCCCGACCCTCTAGTGCTTGGGTTCGAGTCCCAAATCACTAGGGCGTGGTGATGGTTTGGAATATGAGGACACTCATATTTCGGTGGTCATGGACTCTCAGTGGGGAGACTGGTTTGGGCACACCGCCAAGCGAGGGATGCCTCGGAGTCATGATGCACGGTTATATTGTTTAGTGTGAAAGCTCAGCATATCTAACTTGAACGCTTTGGTGCAAGTGGCACCAAGGTCGTGGTGAGTGAGATGGGGACACCTAATCTCAGTTGCTATGAACCCTTGGCCGTAAGGGCTGGCTTGGGTGCACCGCCAAGTGTGGGGGATGCCCCCGGGGTTATAGTCAACAACTTGGAGGTCTAGAAGACCAAGTACCTCTTGACAACTCTGTTAAGATGCCAAGGTGAGATCACTAGGTGATCTTATGGCCAGATAAGGACAAGGTCCTTGGTTGGCTAAGGAATGAAGTTCCTGGTTCAAAATGTTGAAATTGAACTGTTTAAGGTGGTGTGGCTTGGTCGTGATGACTAAGTGGGAAGAGCACCTAAGGGAAATAAACTATGTCCGTGAGATGGCATAGTGAGTCCGAGGAAAGTAGTCTCTATAAAAGACCCATGGGAGGGTCACGAAGTTGGGCCGTGGATAGAGCCCATAGCAGAAGATGCTAAAGAGACGTACTAGGGGTGAACATCCTCCAAACTTGGCAAAGAAGAGTCTTTGCTATGGAACCGAAACAATACCTCAAGGAGGGAGGTAGAGATTTGATGTTGCTTGGTGCAACAATCAACGGATAGGAGCAAAAGATGAGTGGCCAAGATAGGGCTGTGGAATCCCTTGGAAGGAATCCAAATGACAAAGTTAGGGGAGGAACACTAATGTGTTGGACGCTAACAAGTTGCGGGAAAGGAAGTGTGTTTCCAAGGAGGGATTCCGAAATGCTCCGAGTTGGCAAAAGTGGAAGCTCCAAGGGAGGGAGCGGTAAGGTAGCCAAATGATACGGCCATGAACAGCCCTAGCACAAAGCATGATAACTGGAACTTTGGCACGAAATAGAAGAGAGGATGATGGTGCCCTCGAGTAGAGAACTTCCTAGGATGGGAAGTGGAGTTGCACAAGAGGGACAAGGCATGGTGAGCCTTTGATGTCAAACCATAGACAAAGATTGGCTAGGTGCCAAAGATGGAAATGGTAACACATGTGGGTGTTACTTTATGAAAGGGTTTACCGTTCGATGAGGACATCGAACTTCATCTATGGGTGGTGGAGTTGTGAGACACAAAATCCCTAGGCCCCAAAGTGGAGCCGGAAGGGCGCCACATGGTAGTGGCCGAAGCGAGAGCCAAACGAGCGTAACACGTTTGGACCAAAAGCTCCGACTTGAAAAGTCAAGAGCGGGAGTGGAACTCCCAACGAAGTGCTCGAGGAACGAGCACGAAGCGAGCAAAAGGCAAGGCTCCAAAAAGGGACCCAAAAGGACCAACACATGACACGTGGGAGTGTCCGAGATGGACTCGAGATGGAGTCCGAGATGGAGTCCGAGATGGACCCGAGATGGAGTCCGAGATGGAGTCCGAGATGAAGTCCGAGGTGGACCCGAGATGGACCCGAGTTGGAGTCCAAAGTGGAGTCCGAGATGGACCCGAGATGGAGTCCGAGATGGAGTCCGAGATGGAGTTCGAGGTGGACTCGAGATGGACCCGAAATGGAGTCCGAGATGGAGTCCGAGATGGACCCGAGATGGAGTCCGAGATGGAGTCCAAGATGGAGTTCGAGGTGGACTCGAGATGGACCCGAAATGGAGTCCGAGATGGAGTCCGAGATGGACCCGAGATGGAGTCCGAGATGGAGTCCGAGATGGACCCAAGATGGACCCGAGATGGAGTCCGAGATGGAGTCCGAGATGGAGTCCGAGATGGAGTCCGAAGTCGAGACCGAGACCGGAACCGAGACCGGGACCGAGACTGAGACCGAGACCAAGATCGGGACCGAGACCGAGACCGAGGCCGAGGCCAAGACCGAGCCCGAGCCCGAGTCCGAGTCCGAATCCGAGTCCGAGTCCGAGTCCGAGTCCGAGTTCGAGTCCGAGTCCGAGTCTGGAGCCTAAGAGGGTGAAAGCCCAAAGCGTTCGTCTCCCAGACCCTGGGGGGTTTGGTGAGCTCCAAAAGTATAGTAGGGGGGAGGACTGCAGTGGAGCCAGTTTGGCCAGGAAAGGCCAGTTTGGCCCAGGAAGGCCGGACCCAGTGTTGGGTGATGAGCTGCCCACTGGGAAGTCCAAGACTAGAGTGAACACGGACCGACAAGCAGGGTAGCTTGGTGAAGTGTTCAAGAGCCGGCTCTAGTTCCCCCGGGAGATCGACTGGCCGATGCTCCCAGTCCAAGTGTGGGTGGCACTACCTACTTGGATACCAGGCGTGGCTCAATGGAACCTCGCTCTAAGCCCATGGCTAGAGCACCCAAGGGCAGAAGGCGGGGAGAGTACCCAGGTGGCTCGCGTAAAGCCACGGTGTTCCGAAATGTTGTCCCAAAGGCCCAGACTGTGGAAAGGAAGAGGAGTAGTCCTCTGGGGTAGTGACCAAGGACACAGTCGTGTGGTGAGGAAGTTCTAGAGGACCGTGGGACTTAGTGGTCGGGCCTGTGGGCCTCGATCCAGTGGCAGTGTTGGCAAACACGGCCAGGGGCAGAAAGGGACTTAGGGGGGACTGACAGAGGGACATTGGGGAAGGCTGTTCCCCGTGTCGGTGGGCATCCTAAGGATGCTAAGGAGTGGATCTGAGATGACCACTCACGGATGGTTGGCCCAGTCTTGGAGAGCCAAGACTGTGATGCAAGTGGTATTGGACTACAGTGTGGCAAAGGTGATTGGGCATGGCCTTAGCGTAACGGGCTGCCATATCGGTGGTACCTTTGAGTGTCGGTCATGGGATCGGACACGTAGAGCACTTGGACCAGGTGCCAGTGTTGAGTGGCATGGATGTCATTCCTGGGGCTAGCAAGCCCCAAGTCCTGAATTGGACTTATGGAGGTTGTGAATGAGACTCCTCCAAGTGGTCAAAGGTGTGGTTAAGTGACTAAAGTAGAATGGAAAATTTAGTCGCTTACAGTTGAGGTGGCCTCTTTGCAAGACCAAATGGCAGCCCTTTTTTCATTGGTGGATGGGATTCTCTACTACAATAGCCGTGTATATTTGCCACGGGTGGATGCGTTAATTACTCAAGTGTACCACGAACACAAAGGCAATAGGAGCAAGTATGGGTTATAGTGGATCGATTGACAAAGTATGTGTGGTTGTTGGCTCTTCAGAAAACTGTCACTGCCTCAAACTTGGTTATAGTTTACTTGGAGAAGGTTTTTCATTAGAAAGATATCATTAGTGATCGAGATTCAAAGTTCACCAGTGGATTTTGAAAGAGCTTTGCAAAGGCTATGCGAGTGACTTTGAAACTCTCGAGTGGAGATCATCCTCAGATGGATGGGCAAACCAAGCGTGTGAATCAGATGGTGGAGGATATGCTACGTTATAGCATTTGTCACAATGGGATTTATATCTTCCGTTAGTGCAATTTTCTTATAATAATAGCTAACACAGTGGAACCAAGCTAAGTCCTTACTTTGCCATGTTTGGAAGGCATCCCCAAACAGCGGTGGAGTTGGGATTGCATTTGAGTAAGGAGGTTCAAGATAAACTTGATTCCAAGGTGACTGATCTTGCCACAGAACTTGATGAGATTTTGGTGGTGTGCAAACAGAATTTGCAAGCAGCTCAGGATAGAATGGAGAAGTTTGCTAATGAGCATCACCAATTCCAGGAATATAAAGTGGGTGATCTCGTCTTTGTGGGAGTGATCTTTCCATCAAGTGAGCGGCAGAACACTTTGGTGCCTTTACGGACAGGGAAGAGTGATAAACTTTCCCATTGATATGCTAATCCATATGAAGTGCTGGAGTGCATTGGTAAAGTGGCTTATCGGGTGCGGCTACCAGCTGAGGTGAAAATTCATCCAGTATTTTATGTCAGCTAGTTGAAAGGTGTACTATCTTGGAGTGACGAGCCCAATGCCTCCTTAATACATACAGCTGTGGAAGATGGACCAGGAGCTTGAGCAAGGTTCCCCAAAAAAAATGATCACTAGTACAACTCATCCTTGGGACAAAGACTTTGTTGGGGGGGGAGGGGGAAAGAATTGTTAGACGCCAACTTTGACCACATGGTCAACATTAGTCAAAAGGAGGCTTAAGGGTATATTAAGGCATGTTAAGCTTAGTAAAGGATTTAACCTACCTTAAGGTTCATAGTGGAGCAGCGGCACAATGGAGCTTTTGAAGTAGCTTAGGGGTAGTTGAGTGGTGAAGAACTGTAAAAGGTGGCATAGTATAGTTTAGGGTGGCTAAATCTTTGTCTTTTTGCGTCGGATCATAATAATCCTGCACTCATCCTTTGAATCACATGGACCAGAAAGCTCTCAATGCACATTGTTTGAAGCTTTGGCAGCATTAATGTTGCAGTGGCACATAAAGATGCAAAATAGTGACAATGCAAAGGCAAAGGGAACATAAAGTTCATGGGCTTTGGTCCTCACCAATTGACCCCTTCTCAACAGCATATTTGCAGCACTAAGGTCTTCCGATGACAGCTCTGTTTTCTTCACAAAACCCAGAGCCTGCAGTGAAAAGTTAAATTGGAAACATGAAAATTGACACTTACTGAACTAGATCTTAATAATTTGGAGAGGATACCCGCATAACTCTGGTTGCCAGTACCTATGACGAAACCTGAACACAAACCAAATCACATCAAATCAGGCGTCTAGTTTTACTTACGTGCAGATACTTCGAATCTCAGATAGCGATTCCATCAGAAAGCAATTCCTTCTTAGCAAACTCCTCACAATCTGCCCGATTTTTGTCATTGAACATTCCCCTCACAAGCCAGTCAAGCATGTGTGTCATGAGCCCTGGTTGTCTATCTCCAACCTCCATCATCATGTAGTAGAGGATATCGTTGTTGCTGGGTACAAATCCACAGAATTTGCACCAGTTCTGCCATAACTCCATGCATTCAGCATTTGAAAACTGGAGAGAAAGACCCGAAGATTCACAATCATGTTGCAGCCTGCATTCAGGATAATCACGCAAGTTACATGCGAATAATTCTAAGCTTCACCGTTACATGCGAGTCACAGCGCAACTTGGTTGAAATATAATTGGTGTTGGAGGTACGTCAGTATCATCCTTGTCACTCGCAACGCTGGAGACGAGCACAATATGCAGCATACCACCGGCTTGCGCTGATTTAATCTTGGCCCATAGAGTTATATCAGGAGCATGAAACCCACTCTGCCCTTCGTCAACAAGTATAAGTGTAGGCTCGCTGCTGTTGAGCCTCTCGATTGGAACATCTGCAAGATATGAAAGACATGTCACAGAGAATAAAATAAACAGTCTTTCTTGAGTACTCACGAGGATAGTGCTGATGCCACATATACTCGAAACTGTGGCCACTGATGCCTGCAAGGCTGATGCAGAACACGTCGCTGAATTTCGATTCGGTTCTGTCTTTTGAAGAGACGTTTTACCACTTTGAGGAGGGGCTCGCACGATGACTGGTCGTTCTTTGCGAACAAGACTCTCAAGCTTTTCCAACAGATCTGTTCTTTCAGAAATGTATAAACGCGCGTTCAAACTTTCCGATTGCGAACCGGAAACAAAATACATCAGCCAGGCAACAACGGGCTTGATTGCTTACCAAATCCGTAGATTCCCGTCACTGCGGATTGTTGTGCTGCACTCACGGCAGCAAAAATCTTGAACCTCTCGTCATCAGATGCTCCCACAGTTTGGCACAGCTCTGCCAAAAACTGAGGTGACAGAAGCAGCAAATCCTGTGCTTTCAGATCTAGATCTCGGATTCTGGAAATGGTGGCCACCCCTATACGTCGATTCTTAAAGAGATCATCCAGCCCATCGTCTTCCATCGTCTTTGGACCAGGAGAACCCTAAATCGCCTTTCCCCGGCAGCGGTTTCACCTGAAGAGGAGCTGGCGTTCCAAAGGTGGAGCATTAACGGGCTGTGGCTTGCCCGTTAACTCAGCTGCTAAGCTGAACACAGCACACATCCCTACCTGCCAGTCCATGCCAACAGTGTTCCAAGTTGGCACTCCACTGATTTGGTCGTCTTCTCCACACTAACTGATTTCTTCGTGTTCGCACTTGGGCGCTGACTGATTTGTTCATGCTCTCGATTGGACGCTCCCATGCTGACTGATTTCTCACCCGACGGTGAGAAGAGTTACTCGGCTCGGTGCCATACCTTCTTGCTGCATCCTCTGGAAGAATCCCATCGTGGCCTGCCAGGAATCATACGAACAGCCAGACCTATAGCACAAGCAAACGCTCGCGGTGAGGGGTTGGGCGAGAAAAGTATTGAGACAAGATGACCATTCTTTTCTTATATTATTTGTACTTATGATATGTTTTCGAATCCCACACAAGTGTCATCTCGGTGCTATGTTTATATACATGGTAGAGCACAGCATTTCCATCGTCCTGGATGGTAAGGAAAGTATAGCAAAGACCTTGACAGAGCTTGTTCACAGCCCAGATCACTCTTTTACTCGATCGCTCAAACATAACCATGTTTCCATCCGTTTGGATTCTGAGGCCACAATTCACATCTCTGAGCCGCGGATAGCCATTCCTCCAGATCTCTTTGCCACCAGCTTTGACTGCCACACTACAATCGTCCTCCACCTCCAAACTATAGTAATTATTTGATGTGGTCAAGCGATAGCCCTTTGGAAGCAAATTGTAGAAGCCACTGTCCAGCGTTGTGAATCGAGTCACGCAACTTCTACGTGGTAAACCATGCACTGATGTTCTAGAAGAGTCCTCCATTGTTTCAACTGAAGTATTGGAATAATCATAGTAAAAATCAAGAGTGGGACCTTGCTCAATGTGCGCAATCACATAGTCTATCCCCACACTGATAACATCTTGCTAGCTCCATAGAGGAGCATCTGGTTTGTGCAATAGTAGAGAATATTCCGAAGGGTGGCCTGGAGAACTCTTCCACGAATGTAATGCTGTCCATCGGCTCCTACTCGGCAGTAATCTGGGACCTGGCCTCCTTCATACACAAAGAAGATAAAGTTGACCACAACGTTGTTCGTGACGGTCACGAAATCGATGAAAGCGGATCCAACTGGGTAATACTCCTCGCCAGAGAAGAGCTTGATAGCATCGTGCATGGCTTCTGGGTTGATGCGAATATCATCTGTGGAAAGGGTGTTTATTGTGTATGATTCTGCAGAAAGAGCTAGAAATGAGCAAAGAACAGCAAACTTAATCACCCAATCCATACTTATTACTTGCCTTTAGAAACCTTAGTTATTTGAAGATGAAGAAGAGTAAATTATTGTCATCGGAAATGTAGATTCCATTATTAGTATTGTCCTTACCACAAAGACAATATCGTATTATTTGGCTTTCATTGACTTTTTGGCTTAAACTCCTTGTTTACATGAAATTCATGTTACCAAGATAGTTCCTAAGCAGTGACACAAAACAATCTTACTCCTATTTTTGATAGTCTGGCATAAATTCCCTGTGTGTCCAAAAATTGCTAGCTGATTCTCGGCGTGCAACAAATGTAGTTGCTCCACCATGATCGCTGCTGCTTATGCTGGTTGCCACCACCGCTACCACCGCTACCACCGCCGCCACTAAACTTTGGCGAGGGGTTTCTGACATTCTCAATGGCTTTCATCAGGACGTTGCTGTTGGTACGCTTGGGTGGTGGCACATCCGGCACCGGAGCTTGGCCCTCCTCCAAGTAGTATCGATCAGCTTGCCTTGTCCGGTCCTCGTCAAAGAGTGATTTCAAGGCGACATGTGGCTTGATGCTATCCCAGGATGTGGACGACGAGGCTTCGGCCTTTTCTTTGTCAACACGTTGTGTCCCTGTGACCAGAAAAAATGCGATTAGAAAAATGCAATGGAAGAGATTGACGTACCTGACACTGGAGAATCAGGGTGTAGAAAAGGATTCTTTTCGGAGTGGATTGGAATCTCTTCCAGTTGGCCGCTTTCAGCTACATGGATGCCTGTAGACTAACAAGCTTAATGCAATCAGACAAAGGAGTATATTTCCAGCGTACCTTCGTGATGGACAACGGGAGACGGAGGTACGAAAGGGTTTAAAGGAACGTCCTCTCCACCAAACTCATCTGCATTTAGGAATGAAAATCTCATTTGAAACTATATTTCTTTTGCATACCTTTATGAGAAGCAGAAGCTTCCTCAATGGACGAGTTTTCAGTATTTGCATGCGCGGCTTCCAGTCGTGATGGTGGTGTTCCAGCCACCTGAGCATCCAGCAGCTGTTCCCACAGATCTGAAGGTTCGTCGCTGGAAGCAGGAGCGTCTGAAATAGAAAACGGAAAAACTATCGTCAACGGGGATCACAATAAACGCACTGACTGATCATACATACCTTGCTCTGGATGTGAAGCAGCCTCATCTTGAGCTGGAATCACTGCATTCACGAAACTATTGATACGAAAATCCCAACAGCAAACGGTTCTTACATTCTCCCGTTAGACCCACTGTTGAGCTCGGCGTTTTATCCTCGACACCGCCTTCAGCGACAGTTTGGTGTGTCTCAGGAGCTACAGCAGCGGCAGTAACACCACTAGCAGCCTCTGAAACTGTGAATAAAAAAAGAAGAAGAGAAAGCCGAACAGGAAGAGAAACGAGATGAGCAAAGCACCATGGTAGGCTGAAGAGGTACCTTGTCGTTGATGAACACTCTTCTCTTCGCCCGAGGAAACATCGTCAGATGATCCGTGATCTAGTTGCTCAGGCTGCTTCACCACTTCACCTGCTTCAAACCCTTTGACTTTACCGCAATGCTTCCTGTGATTCCTGCGGTGCCTGGCGCTGGGATGGTGATTTGGGTATGTCCAGCCACACCTCCTGCAAACCCAGATATCTTCGTCGTCCGCCTTGGCGGCCACTGGTACCACCGATCCGTTGCTCATTCCTTCCTGTCAATCTATAACTACGATCTCGTCGGGTCAACACGCTGCTGCATTTAAAGATAAGACAACCCAAACAAAACAATGCGAAGGAAAGGAGAAAAAACCCCTCGTTTTCGATCGACCAAGTCTTTTGATAAACAGTGCTCTAACTCGAGCAGTATAGAGAGAGAACCTACAAGAAAAAAAAACACGAGGTGTAGATTAATACAATCAATGTATCGATCGAGACCAGTGAGTATCATACAAAAAAAAGGGAAAAAAATTCTGGAAACCTTCTATCTTCCCTCTACACTGCTGGGATCGTCGCGAAGGAGAAACCCTTGTAGCCCTTGTAAGCGTAGTAAGCGATTCTGGTATAGTAGAACCCCGGCAAGAAGAGCAAAGCTCCGAGGATCGTAAATGCCACGCCTGGAGGGAAGAACACCACAATTCACGCTCAATCCACTCGAAATTTCGCAAGATCGCATCGAAATATCCTAGACTCACCGTGTCCCGAGTCACCTCCGATCTTGTTGTAGATCATGAAGATCCCGATCACCATGCCAATGGCGCCCAGAGCCAGAAGCGCCACGGACAACGCGATCTCCTTCACTGGCGGCTTGTTGTTGATGATGAATGTGCCGGTGGGATCCTCGGAGATGGAGAAAGAGTGATCGACATACGCCATCGCTGGGAGGAGCTAGGGCTATTTTCTTACTTTAATGAAGATGGAAGAGGTCACTTTTGGCGACTAAGTACCCGCCCATCCCTGGCTCGATTCCCATTGCCAGGAATTTTCCCATAGAACAAATCTTGCGTGTATCTACAAAGAACACCATTTACACACTACCTATGCACAGCTTTTCAATAGAAGAGATCGTGAAGAGCTTCGTATAATGGGTACGCTGCTCTTGGCGCTGGATAAGCTCCCGAGAGAATGTCTGCGGCTGTCACGTAAGAATCGCCATAGAAACGAGCGTTCGTGTCGGATCTTCGCGTCACAACGCTCCCTTCGACCGAGACCCCCACAAACGCCCCTGTGGGAGAAGAATTCTTTGCTCGTTAGAGAAATCCCTGGAAGCTCGAATGGAAAGTAGAGCTTACCTTTGCTTAAGCTGTAGGAGTAGCAAGCAGCAGTGCCACCGTCGCCAGCTCGAACATCAGCTTCCGCGAGTCGTCCCACGGGACCGGCGACGGCGCTCAGCTCAGCTCCCAGAGCGAAATGGATTCGTCCGCTGAAGGCCCTCACAGCCTCGGGGCTGCGAAGAACGAGTATGAAGTCCGTTAGCTCTCCTCCCATCTGGAAAGTGAGTCCTGTTAGCACAAGAGAGAAAACGAGAAATGATAGAACACATACTTGAGCTCCCCATCCAAGCCCGGCACAAGCAATCGCAGAAGGAGCCGACCATGTCCCATCCTCACGCCTCGCGATCACGAGTCCCGTTCCAAGCTTATACGTGACAACAACGCCAGCTTTCGCGATGGTTAACACTGCCACTCCCTTGGCGCCTCTCAGCACCTTTTCGGGTATCGCCTTCTCAGGTTTCAAGCCTCCAATCTAGATAAAAAGGCCAAAAGTAAGATCGGAGAAGAGCAACCAAGAAGAGCAATACCTTTGCATAGCTTCGCAAAGCGTTTGTAGCTTTGTAGATCTCCTGCTCCATCGAGAGGCCCAAGGGGCTGTTGAGCCAGCTTCTCATGCAGCTAAAATCCGTCACGTCGTGCGTCGCCACCTGAGAGGCATTGCTCACTCGCTCCACCAGAAGTCTCTGGACTGGCTCCAGTCTCTCGTAACAAGCATCGCAGACCCGCTGAGGCTCTCGCTCTCGGAACTTCATCGGCAGCAAGCAGCGGCCCCTGGAGCAGTAGCGGCAGAAAATCCCTCCACAAAACCGGCAGTGGTGCCTTCCACAAGTCACTGGCCGAAAGCTTGCATCACACTGCATACACGACGTTGCGGAGCTGTCTGGAAGCCACTGTGGAGGCTCGGCCTCGAGCAGAGTTTTGGTCGCTCTAACATCGTCAACAGCGCTGGAGGAGAAAAGAGGAGGAGCGCTGGGTAGCAAGACACTCCCCCATAAATCCTCCGGAGGACCATCTCCTGCCTCTGCCACTACCCTGCGACGATCACTGCTATCACTGCTCTTCTTGCTCGCTGCCCCCGTGACAATCGCATACAACCCAGCGAAGAGATTCCTTATAGTGATCTCTGGTGCTGGCTGCTGGTGCTGCTGGTGGATTTTCGGATAGACCCCCTCCTTCGGTGGCGTACTTGAGCTTCTATCCATCTTCCTTGCGTGTGCCTGGCGAATTGCTTCCTTGAGCTCCAAATTCGGCCCCAAATTCATCTCGGCATCGAATGGCGTCCGGCAGAGAGGGCAAAGCGGCGATTGCGAGTGTCTCTGGACCTGGAATCCAAAATCATCTAGCTACTGCTCGAGAAGAAGAGCATAGCCTCACTCACCTTTTGGAGACACCGGAGGCATCCATTGTGGCCGCAGGGTAGCGAGGCTGGGCCGCCATGGCGCCCCAGGCTCTCGATGCAAACCACGCACGTCGGGAGCGATTGATCGCTGCCGCCGCCGCCGCCGCCGCCGCGAGTAATCTCCGGGTAGTCGATCTCCTCCCCGTCGTCCTCCATGAGCCCTACAACCATAATGCAAACCCTAGCATTCTCTTATTACCGCCCACATTTTAGGGTTCTTGAGCTCCTCTAGGGCGATTCCATCGATTCTCTGTATTGCAGCCATGGGGAGGGTCGCGGCATCGCCCAAGCGCGAGGATCCGCCGCAGACGCCCGCTGGGATGGCCGGGAGCCATCTGAACAACATCCCGCTGAGCGTGGCGATGGAGAGATTGGGGCTTCGCTCGCAAATGCGTGACAATGGGCCAGTCGTCTTTGATGGCCTCCAGCAGCAGCAGCAGATTGGGCGGCGATCCAAGCTCGTCCAGGAGAAGGCGGCCATGGACAAGGCGATCATCGAGATCATTACCAGCGGCCAGTGGGAGCGATTGGAGCCCAACTCGAGCAAATCCATCGCGGTGGGGAATCACCATGTCTGCGTGAGCTACGATGAAGAGATGGAGGTGGGATATCGGACGTGGGAGTGGCACGGCCATATGCTTCTCTACGACGAGGAGGAAGGGATGTACAAGCCCGAGTACGTCTATGGGAATTACTTCGAGCCTCTCCAGGGAGTTCTCAAGATCGCCTCCAACGTTGGGATCAATGGAATGGAGAGGATGATGTCTCTCTTGGGAAGGCAGCACCGCTTCTACTAATGATCGATCGTAAGTGTTGTTCTTCCTTCATTTTTTTTCCTGGTTTGGTTCCTTGGCTTTCAGATAGATCTTTGATCGTTTTTCTTGTTTCTTCTCAGACTTTAGTTCTGGAAGAGTAGCACCGCTTGTGGTAGTGCTTCTTTCGTAGATTGAGTCTTCTAATATCGTTGAATTGTTTGTTTCAGGTTTGCATTGTCTTTCGATACTCGATCGAAGTTTCCAAAAGCTGGTCTCCGTAGAAATGTAGAGGATTATAATAGCTTTCTTTCAGAATGTAAGTTTTGTCCAGTGGGATCTATTCTAAACAAATCTTAATAATTAGGGGATGTAGCTAAGTTAGTACTAAGAAGGTATCTCTTTTGTTATTTAGTCTATTCAAAAATCAAAACCTTGTTTTCAAAATTTCACTATGATAATAACGAGTACTTGCCCAGCAAATGCTGTGCACTGCAGGCAAGCAGAGCAACTATGGAGCCTTAGGAGTGCATGGTGTAACACCTGTCACCATGCCCTCTTCTCTTCCCAACCACATGTGCATCTTGCCCATTACCCACCACAACATTGAGCTGATATTTTGGCTAACCATGGCCACCAAGCCTGGCCCGGGCCTAGGGTGGACTCCCCTCCCGGAGAACCATGGCTTCCAAGGTTGGCTTGGGTCTGGGCCCTTCGTTCTTATTATTATAGATAGTTTATAGCATCTTAATTATGCATTTAGATAGAAAGCAGTTAGTTGATGGGCTAAATTCCATTACACTAATAATAATATATAACATTATAACCATAAGTTGCACCACTTACAAATACATTAGTATTTCATTGTAATATTTCTTTAAATTTTGGCCTATCAATTTACAAATTTTAACATGTACCATAGGATTGGGAAAACAAACTAACACTAAATTAATCACTTTATATTTTACAAGTGGATAATGATAGAAGTTGTAGTGTTATTGGTGTTCTACTTATATACAACTAAAGTGCTTAACAAACTTTATTCAAACTAGTGGAAGATTGTTTTTTAAATATTAATCCTAGCAACAATGAAGATAAACTCAATTCTTTTGACTATATTGAATCATAACCATATAAAAATTTATATAATGAAGCATTAATGGAATTTTGTACTCCCATGATATATATACATATACAAGAGATGGCAAATAACCATCTTGTGATCATCTCTTTGAAAATCCAAATGAGTCATTCTACCAAAATATCTGTTTGTGGATAATAAACACTTATGAAAGTGTGGTATATTTTCAACCGAAACATTAAAACATGAAATACCTTAGATATAAATACAAGACCATTATCTAAGAATTTGCTTTAAAAAATGCTAGAATACTACTTGATTGAAGAGGAGGTATCTAATAGCAATTGTAAGCACACTAGAAAAAACACTAACTTCCACATAAAAAATTAAGTAGTCAAAAGCAATAATGGCATACTCATTTCAATAGTTGACTATGAAAAAAACTCTATTATATCAAATGCCACAAACTCAAATAAATATGAAATTATAATTAACTACATATGCAACATAAAGAGGAGTATTGGCACTAAAAGTAGCTATATACATACTAAAAATTATTATATTATATCTCCAATTAATCAAAAGACTTACGCAACTTATCAATCATATGACAATATCCTATATGCCTACCTAGAATAGAAAAGTTATAGCAAGTGTAAAGAACGTGTGGAATAAAAATCAAAAGCACCACTAATCACAAATGATCATCAAAATTAATCTCTATAAAGTAAAGAAGGGCATTTTTTAAAGCAATAATAAAAATATAAATGCTGAAATGACAAATTATTAGCATGTGATACAATATTCTCAAACCCATTATAAAGCCTTCAAATCTATAGTTTGAGCTTTTGAGCTTTTGAGCCTCATAAACCTCATCAAAATAAGGTAAATCTAACTCTACACCTTAATATTAAATATAACAACTGTCAATAACACAAAATTTTTGTTTAGAAAATCCACTAATTCTAGAACAATCAGCTCATTAGAAACATGAGAAAAAAATATAAAGAATGAAGAGAAGCTCGAAAAAAAGCATTAGTATCAACTACAAAACTCTTTAGGTGATGAATAACTTTGAAGTAATATATTTAAAACTTTAGAGCCTATTGAGTAATATAGCCCACCAAATTCTTCCACTTCAATAATGAAGTGATCACAGCATAATTATCTTGCAATGATGTCCAAATAGAAGTATATATGAATTTCTCAAAACCTCAAATTGCTACTAAGCACTCTTTCTTTATTGTGGAGTAATTCTCTTCTATTGGTTGTAATATATAGCTTCTGCTTTATTAGAGTGTTGAAAGCCTCTTAGGAGAACTTGTAAGGCAATGGAAATGATAGTCAACCATTTTTGAGTTCATAAGTTAAAGAGTTGAGTTTGTGAGTTGAGCTTAATTTTTAATTGTAATTTACTACAAAAATTATAAAATATTAAAAGTTATGGTGAATGTAATAGTTTCACATTATATAGATAAAAATGTTCTAAAGGACACTTCTTGTTGTAATAATTTAAATATTTACTCTATTCCATAATAGAGATATTTTGTTAGAACATAAAATAATATAATGTGAGGGCCAAATGTATAGCTACGATGCCGTATACTAATATTAGCATAGTGGGATTTTGGTAGTTTTAATTCAGACCACTCATAAGCTATGGTTTTTAGGTTAATGAATATGCACATTTTTTGTATTCCCTTTCCATATTCCAAACACTCACATTGGTGGAGTTGAGAAGCATCCTTGATTGTCCTTGAGAAGTGCTTGAATTTTGGATTTTGGTTTAGATATAATTTTTGCATTGTCTAGATCTAACTTTTTCTATTTCCTTTCTTTTGTTCTTTCCTTTCAGGTTTTTGGTTTAGATCTAGCTTTTTGCATTGTCTAGATCTACCATTTCCTTCTAACTTTTTGTCATTTCTCTTATTTTGCTCTTTCTTTTTTGTTCATCTATATGGCAGATTAACAATCTCCTCCTTTGCCTCTAGAGCAGTAGTTGGTACAATTGTTTGATGCTATACACTTGCAATTGAACAACCAAACTCAGTTGATGGTGGCATTCACAACACATGGTACAACTCCTCCTGCTCTTGGTGCCAATCCTTGCGTTCAACCGGAGTTCTTTCGCGGGAATCCTGGGGATGATGTGTACCATTCGTTCGATCACTTCATGGTGATTGCCATATATCATTCCTGGGATGATGCTCGACGTTTGCATGAGTTTCCCATGTGTCTCCAAGGGACGGCGTTGTAGTGGTAAAATGGTTTGAGCGTAGCCACTCGTGGGGATTGGAGTGTTCTCTAGAACGTCATCAAACGCGCCTCCGGACATGCTGACGACTGTGATGATGCCTTCCAACAATTGCATCGTCTTCACCAAGGGCCATCTAAGTTGGTGATGCAATTTGGTGTTCATTTCCAAAGTTTTTTACTTCGTGCGGAGCCAAATATGTCGGAGTGGATCAAGCTCGGAATGTTGTGGCTAGCACTTTATCAAGATCTTCTCGGACTTGTGCATGCACTTGCTCCTGCCACCCTTGACGATGCTCTTCCCTTGGCACAACGTTATGAGATGTCGCCTTTTCCACTTCTCGTTGCACATCCTTCAACTCCATTTCTTATGGGTGATGGTCATGTTCCAATGTAGGTTGATGTTGCTGCTACTCAAGTCCAAGGACAAGGGCAAGGACATGGTCATGGCTGTGATGTTCACTCCTGAGCATGTGATGAAGTTGGTCATACTTATCGGCATTGTCTGTGTTTTTCAGATTAGGGGCCTCCATTTCCTGGGTAGAGACTTGGCATCAGCAACGTCCTATTAGTGCTATTGTAGTGGAAGGTCTGGACATTGAGATGCATATGGGAAACAAGGAGTCGCACAAGTAACAGAGGGACCTTGTGCGAATAAGTTAGTGACCCTTCCATCTTTCTTTCAAGAGTATCATCAAGGGGTTCATTCAGCACCGGTTCATCTAGTGTTTACTTTCCAAGCTTCTTTTTATAACAAGAGGTCTCTTATTATTCTCTCTGTGTGGGTTGATACAAGTTCGAGTTTATCTTCTATTGCTCGACCTGTTGCCATACGTTGCCGTCTACACTTGTGTCATGCGGCGGAACCAGTTTTCATTCTTTATAGCAATGGCCACATGCATGTGCACGGGATGAGGCAGATCTGGTTGTGCATGTGGGCAATCTCGAGCTTGAGTTGCAGTTATTGCGGGTGGTGCCGAGTCAAGCTTTTGATCTCATTTTTTGTATAGATTGGTTGCAGTGCAATCATACCAAGTGTGACTTTGAAGCTTCTCCCCCTTATCTCATATTTCCTTATGTTTCATCAATTCCTCTCACTTCTATACCTTTTCGTCCCTCTACTTCTACTTTTGCTTCCATTACTTTCATCCATTCCTCTCACTTCTATACCTTTTTGTCCCTTTATTTCTACTTCTGCTTCCATTACTTTTATTCCCCTACTATTTCCTCCTATGTTTCCATCTTGTTTTGCTCTTCCCTTTTCCGATCCCTCCGACAATCTTTGTGTTGCAGTGGTTGACCGGCTCATAAAAGAGTATTCTAATCTCTTTGAATTTGACCTATCATCTGGAGCCAAGATTGCCATATGTTATCTGATTCCAACTGAGGATGCTTGCTCAATCAAGGTTTCTATTTGTCATCAGTCACCTAAGGAAATCAAGATTTTATGTGCAAACGTCAAGGAGATGTTGGAGAAGGGTGTTATTTGGAAGTCGCAGAGTCCTTGGGCATGTGAACTTCATCTTGTGACAAAACCTGATGGGAGTATTCGTTTTTGCATCAATTATCATCCATTAAACGAAGTGACAATCCCAGATGTGTACTCTCTTCCTCACACTACTGATCTCTTGGATCATCTGGGGCGAAGTCGTTCGTTCACCAAGTTAGATGTTGCTTCTAGGTAATGGTAAGTACCGATGGCCAAAGAAGATATTCCTAAGACTGCTTTTCGTACACTATTTAGTTTGTATGAGTTCTTGGTGATGCCATTTGGTTTGAACAATGCTCCAGCAACTTTCCAGCGGATGATGGACGAAGTTCTTTGCAATATGCCAAAGGTGACTGCTGACTTCATTGATAATGTCTTGATCCACTTGGAGGGGACGTGGGAGGAGCACATTCGTGATGTTTGTAAAGTGTTGGATCGACTACGCGATATTGGTTTAAAGCTGGCATGGTCGAAGTGTGTGTTTGGGTCCAAAGACACAACTTATCTTGGGTACTGTATTTCTTGTGAGGGTTTGCAAGTTGATCCTGACAAACTCGTGGCTGTTCTAATGTTCCCTACTCCGAAGTGTGTGAATGATGTGTAGTGCTTTTTGGGCAAAGTGCAGTATCTCGGTCATTTTGTGGATCATCTTTCTAATCACACTACACCATTGCGAGAGTTGCTGAAGTCATCAACGTCATCTTTCATCTATTCTCCAGATTGTGAGTAGGCATTCCTGGATCTCAAAGAGCTATTGACAACTCCTCTGGTTTTGGCATATTCTGACTATACTTGACTTTTTATTTTGCGAGTGGACGTTTCTGACATTGGTCTTGGAGGTGTGTTGATGCAAGAGAGCTCGTGTGTGCCTGGTTAGCGCCATCCCATTGCATATATAAGCTGTACATTACAACTAGCGGAGATAAACTACTCCACAACAAATGAGTGTTTAGCAGCAGTCTAGGGTTTTGAGAAACTTCATGTATATCTACATGGCTTTTGGATGTTACTTGAAGGTGACCATGCTGCTGTTACTTCATTATTAAAGTGGAAGAACTTGGTTGGTCATACTGCTCAATGGGATTTGAAGCTTCAGATATATAATTTTGATATTGTTCATCGCCTAGAGAGTTTTATGGCTGATGCTATTGCCCTTTCTCGAGCTCCTCTTCCTTCTCCACTCTCTTCTCATGTTTCTTACGAGCATGTTATTCTAACATCTGTGGATTTTCTAGACAAGGATTCTATGCCATCGGCAGTTGCTGTACTTGAGGTTCAGTGTCCACAAGGCGCAGAGCAAGATCTACCTTCTCTTGATAAAGTTCGCGAGGCTTAAAAGATTGAGTCATGGATTCGAAGGCTTTGAAATGGGTTTGAGAATCCTACATCACTTGTTGATAATTTGCCTTTCCGGCATTTACATTCTCAATATCGCCTTGAAGACGGCCTTCTTTATTTTGTGGGGACAAATCCTAATGATTATTTATAGCTAGTAGTGCCTTCTGTCTTTATTCTGCGGTTTCTCCAGGCGCGGACCATACTTGAGCTCACGAGTTGAAGAGTTGAGCTCACGAGTTGAGCTCAATTTTCAATTGTAATTTAGTACAAACATTATAAATTTTAAAATTTTAAGGTTATGGCGAACTTAATAATTTAATAACTCTCTATATATTATATAGATAAAAATGTTCTAAAGAACACGTTTTGTTCTAATAATTTAAATATTTACTACATGCAATGATAGGGACATTTGTTAGAACATAAAATAAAATGTTTGCAAAAAAAGTATTCTTGTCACTTCTTTAAATTTGTACTCTATGCTTTCTAGCTAGTAAATGTTAGGTTTGTCAGAATTAAAAAATTATTAAATTTGAAATAAGATTCTATATGAAGCCATATAACCGTTTGAAAGGAAAAAAAATAACCATTGATGTAAGCTTATTGCATATAAAAGAAAGACTTGGTTCTTTGTAAAATACATTCTTGAGGGGTTTGTCGTAGCATACTGTCTAGAATTTATAGATCTTCATTCACACTCTCATTCGAAAAAAGAGAAATACACCCACAAATGTCTATGGGTTCTAGTGTTGGTAATTTTAACTCTCACAATCTTTCTTCCCAGGGTTCAAGGGTTAGGAGATGCAATAACTATCCCATTGCACAGCATAACCAAATCACACAAGAGAATGAAAGAGAGGATAGTGAGGATAGTGATCATGAGTTGGAGATAAATGCAATGACAGAGGGTGCAACAAATTGGGTGAAAAAGAATGCCCTTTTACTTGTTTTAGAAAAGTGCAATTCTGCCACTTTCAAGAAGTGCCTTATATATTTTCTAGCGTTTGGTGGAAACAATGGCAATGATCAATATGATGGTATATATGCTCTTGTGACACACTGCAACATCACACACCCGAAAGACTACCATGAAATCTTTTTTGAGATGGTAAAGACAGAAATGGAGACACACGAGTACTATGGGCAGTATTGCGAGAAGAACACTTGGAAGCATATAAAATGAAAAGTGAAATGAAAAAGCACATTTGTATTAATTATATAAAGTATAATAAGTTTTATTATTGATAGAGAATAAACATCGATAGTGTTGGAGAAATCTAATTAGCTCCAAAAGTTTTCTGCAACTCAGCAATAGTAAGACTTGCTTGGTGTATATGAATATCCACTTTAGGATCCTGGTGCAAGATGTTGATGAAGATGTAGTACATATGCTTGCAAGGAGCATATGCCTTTCCATGTTCCTCGCGCTTCGTAAAGTCTGGACATGTGCAAGAAGGAAAGTCGTGAATGGCAATTGTGTACTCTCCACCTTCTGTTTTGACTGTGTACTCTTTTGCAAGCACAGTGATGTACTTCGTGGAGAGAATCTCACACTCAAGTGTTTGAGCCAAGTTTATTTTACCTTGCTTCTGCTTGGAGACGGTACCAATAAATTTAACTGCCTTACCTTTTCGTGCTGGCCTCCTGTGCATCTCTATAGAAATAGTCCTGCTCCTGTCACTCATGTCTCCAACTCTCCTCTCAAGATTAAAACCAGATTTCTCAAGGTTGTCAATCTCATCCGAGGTGAGTGCGACCCCATTAGCAACCAGCCATTCTTTAGGTACTGCATCAGGTTTAGTCACTATAGTGTCTTCAAGCCGCTTCATATGGTTGGCGTCGGTGTTGCAACAATATAGCCAACACCATCTTGAAAATCCTACTTGCTTTCATTCCCCATAGAAACATGGGGCTGGAACAGAAGCAGATTTTTCACCACGAATCCAGGCCCAACACTTGCCCCTCAGAAGCATCCCCACACACCTTACATTTGATTTTGCTGGCACGCGTCGGATTGCCCATTGCTTCGGCTCCACGCTACGGTAAGCAATTTCAACCTGTTGCGATGCACTCTCTTCATCAGCCACTTGAGGTGGCTCGGTCCGAGAGCGGTGTCTTGGAGCAGAATGGTACTCGACATCAGGCCTGTGAGAGCTTTTTGCTCCAAGGTCCGTACCAACATCTTCCCCAGCAAAGGAAAAACGACGCTTTGAGCGGACAGTCTTCATATCACCAATAGAAGCTCAGGGAGTGTACTCCATAGATGTGCCACGGACCACTTCCTCAACTACAGTTGCCACTGTTCGGGCGGGTGGAGTTAATTTTCTCTTCATCCTATCATGTAACATTTCAACAGAAGGCCCTGTTCCCATGTATCTTCCTTCCTCGAATGCCAGTGCTTTTGAAGATTGCTTTATAGCACGTATCAAATCTGATAGACAGGCTTCGTATAGACTCATCTTCCCTTTCCCTGCCTCAGAGGAACGCCAACTCCAATGCTTACTTTTGGAGAGATTCACAGTTGGGTTGTATGCAAGGTCCTCAAGTGGTTGATCCTAATGGAAAAGGCAATATTAAAAGGTAATAAAAGGAGAAGAAAAAATATAAACCAACCTGAAAAGAGTGATGTCCCCATTGGAACATCCTAACTTCCCACCATCCTAACCATGACTCAAGTTGTGGTAGGCAACTTACGTCTGTATGGCCATCTTCACGCCACCACATTCGGATCTCGTTTGCTTTTGCCTCATACTCTTCTTCATAAGGTGCAACCTACCATTGTTTGCACAACTCCTTAAATATTGATTGAAACTCTGGCTTAATAAGGTGGGAGTGCTGGTTTAGGCTTTGAGCCCAATGGAACTCACAAGTCCTCTCACGACCTTCCAATGGTTGACCCTTCCCAAAAATTGCTCGGATACCATTCCAGTTTGCACAAGCCCCATCTGCCATGAAACCACGAAAGTTTGCAGGTTTACCAGTCTGCTTTAGGACAATATCAGAGAGGGACTTCCAAAATATTTCCTGTGCTGTCTGGTCTTGTACTTTAAACTCTGCTGTCGCAATTGTTAAGTTACAACGTAGCCTATGAAAACATAAATATTATAACAATTTCAATATAATGAGAATAAAAATTACCTTGGATCATACACATGAGCTCCCATGGTTGTCCAACCGGATACACGCTCCATATGGTCAAAATGTACCCATGCATTTGCAAGGTCACTAGACCCAAACATGTCCATTCAGGAGACAAGATCTACGCCAGAGGCAGGGCCCATGGTAGACATTTTGAAGACGAAGGGGCGCTCTTGCTCATTCACAACTTGGTCTGGAAACAAACTTCCGTGGATGAACTCGTATGGACAGGTCCGTTTCAATTCAAGGATGGAGTCAATTTTTGATTGCAACTTCCCCTCTCGAGATTCACACATCCAAGATTTTATCCTAAACAATATAATGTAAAAAAAAATTATTATTATAACATATGAAAAATAACGGATGTACCTCCTTAGGCTAGTAGCAGGTTGTACTCCTCGTAGTAAGTCCCGCAAGCTAGCCTCGTTTAGTTGAGTCTTTTGGCAACCTGGATTGAGTAAGGTATTTGTGATAAAATCCTTGAGGACGGTCTTCTGAACATGCTTCGGAGTTGCAGATGAGTTTCTCATAGTCTCTTCCTATACAGCATCTTTGAAACGGTTGAGAGAACTCTTTTGTATCCGTTCCTGCATTGGATGCATATGTGTGCCAACATGCACTGCAGCTCTTCCAGCCACTCCATCCCGTGGAAGAAAGTAGTACATCTTGGCCTCGCAGATAGCACGACATAGAGGAGCATTTTTGCAGAATCGACATTTGAATCCAACAGCAATGGTGTCACAGGCTAGAGGATTGACTGCAGACCCTTCGAAAAATATAGAGTTTCTAGAGCGGTCTCGATTGCATACTTCATTCACACAATCTAAATGCCCACCACAATGAACTATAGACACTATGCATTCAAAATGTTGGAAGTGTGTGGTCTTGATCTTGCACCAATTGTGGACATCCTGCTTGGTTTCCATCCCCTTCCGTTTGAAACCTGTGCTGCTGACAAGAGGTGGTAGCTCGAAGAAAATGTTGCCATTGTAGGAGGATGGAAGCTCACTCACAAGCCTATACAAAAACAAGTGCACGTCGATTGAGAGGCGTGAAAACTGGAAAGCATTGCTAACGGCTTTGAATATTGCTGAAGTTGGAGCTGGAGCTGGTGAATTTGGCACCGACACTAGCATGACATCTCCACTTGAACTAGAAGAGGACAAGAGGATAACGGCTGACTCTTGCTTCACATTCACTTTTGCTGGAGTGCATTTTGGCATTTTGACTGGAGATCCGAACACTCAAATCTCCTTCGACTTGGAATTTTGTAAATCCCATTGTTGTCCACCCTCGCCCACACCAGAAAGAAGAAACTCCGAGTATGCAACTATACCGGTGTCATTGCGGATCACAGCCTCTAAAGAAATAGAGCCAAGACAACGATCAAAACGCCGACATAAAAAACTTTCAGAAACAATACTCTGAGAGAATGAAAGAGGTGGGTGATCTCGAAAATGAAGAAGAAACCTCTCCATCCTTCTCAATAGGTTTTGGAGTTCTCTCTCTTTATGCTACTTGTAAAAATCTATAGTGAAACATAATTGAAATTTAAATAGAGTAATAAGAAGACAACGTACAAAATGAATTTAAATTCTATAGCAAATTTAACATGTGTAAGTGTGACAGTATTAATATTACTGTCATCTATTATGATGTTTGATGCATGTATACACATAGATCCAAGGAAAGATTTTCAGCACGTGAAGTTTGATAGTTAATAATGATACCAGTAATGACATTCTGCTATAACGTGTCAAACCAAGAGATCCAATCTAACTATCAGCACGTGTGATATGTCAAGTTGTCAAATTTTAAGTGGTAGATGATAATAAATCTTGTCAAATCTTATTCTTCAATAATAGATTTGATTCGTAGTACAACTCAAGTTTTATTCATAATTGTGAACACTGCTCAATGACATTTAAAGCACGTGCCTATTGTTTAGGATCTAATACAACACAAAATAAATTTTTGGATGAGGATTCATCCATTCATAGATGGATATAGTACAACATATTTTAACGTGCCTTATTTATACTCTTTGAAGTTCTTGTAACGATTCCAAAATATGTACAAAATATTGATGAGAATGCATCATTTCTAGATAATTTGTAAAATATAATATCATATCTCTAATAACAGAAATGTTGATAGGTGCTAGTTATACCATCATTAAAATATACAAAATAAAGAAGCATAATTTACATATAATAATAATGATAAGATAAAATAAGATCAAAGATATTGTGATGGTTTAGATTTAGGTTATTTGGAATGAACGGCCAGGATTAGAGATTGGTTAGGGTTAGGGCAGCCGTCAGGATTAGGGTTAGGGTAGCTGCCAAGATTAGGTTACTGTTCGCATCATAAGTGGAGCGCGCGAGAGATCGAGAGATTGAGCGCGAAGGAGATCGAGCGATTGAGCGCGCAAGAGATCGAGAGATTGAGCGCGCAAGAGATTGAGAGATTGAGCGCGCGAGCGGGAGAGTTTAAGCGTGCGAGCAGGAGAGATTGAGCGCACGAGTGGGAGAGATTGAGCGTGCGAGCCGGAGAGATTGAGTGCGCGAGTAGGAGAGATTGAGTGCGCGAGCGGGAGAGATTGAGTGGGCGAGTGGGAGAGATTGAGTGCACGAGTGGGAGAGATTGAGTGTGCGAGCGGGAGAGATTGAGTGCACAAGAAATCTAGAAATCGGGGGAGGAAAGATGCCACCAAGGGTGAGTTTTGATTTGATTGCTTCCACTTCCATTTTTTGATTCCATTGCTTCCATTCCATTGCTTCCCTTTTTTTTTCCTGATTGCTTCTTTGCTGGCCGAGGTCAAGCTCGGGCCAGCCACCTCGGGCAGTTTTGCTCGCCGAGGGGCCGAGGTTATTTGAATAACCTCGTGGCCCCTGGGCAACCAAAGTGCCCGAGGTGGAGTCTAGGCCCACTTGATTTTTTTTTTCTCTTTGACTGTTTGAATTTCTCATTATCTTTATTTAGTTTGACTAACAAAACTTTTTCTCGTTGCAGAAAAGGAAAATTGTAACACATAAAAAGGTTGTTGGAGCCAAAAAGACATGAGAAGTTCAATTTGGCACTAACGACGACATCACAATCGACATGTCCATTGGCACAACAGAGACACATTTAGTTAGAGATTCACCACCTCCACCACCATCACCTCCACCATCACCACCTCCACCACCACCATCGCCACCTCCACCACCTCCATCACCACCTCCACCACCTCCATCGCCACCGCCACCACCACCATTGCCACCACCACTACCACTATTGCCTCTGCCCCCGCCGCCACCGCCACCACCACCATTGCCACCACCACTGCCACTATTGCTTCTGCCCCCGCCACCACCGCCACCACCACCAACGCAAATCCCTGAAGTTGGGCAATCTAGTGGTGTTCACGATAGGGAACCTGACGAACAGCCTGGAGCTGAAAGAGTTGCAGACCTTCCTGACAATGTGGTGGACAAACGCTTCCAAGAGACTGTTATGCGGACAAGGGAAAAAGCAGTTCACCAAACACTTGAGGCGCTCAAGTGGCTAGGCCCTTGTGACTTGATCAGAGAAATCCCCCTTTGCCGTTTGCAGCAGACGAACCTTGTCCGCACAGCATCCAAGTATGTCAACCCGGATATATACAGCTTGTTCAAACAGAATGGCCTTGCAACAAATATCGGTATGTTTCTAGTCTCTTTTTGCAAGCCAGGAATAACGGAGATCATTACTGTCACACCCGAGATTGTGAATAGCTGGGATCCTATTTGGAGGAGGAAGTCCCTAGAATTTGATGACATGCTTATCAGACATTCTGAGACTCGACAGCTTGCGGGGACAATGTTCCAAATTATTGACGGTAACCACCGATATGGAGCTTGGATGAATAATAATAGACCAATAAAAGTCAAACTAAGGAACAGCTCCGATACCAAATTGTAAGCGACTAACTTTTCCATTTTACTTTAGTCACTTAACCACACCTCTGACCACTTGGAGAAGTCTCATTGACAACCTCCATAAGTCCAACTCAGGACTTGGGGCTTGCTAGCCCCGAGAATGGCATCCATGCCACTCAACCTTAGCACTTGGTCCAAGTGCTCCACGTGTCCGATCCCATGATCGACACCCCAAGGTATCACCGACGTACCGGCCCGTTACGCTAAGGCCATGCCCATTTACCTTGGTCACACTGGTGGTCCAACACCACTTGCATCACCGTCTTGGCCCTCCAAGACTAGGCAAACCATCCGTGAGTGGTCATCTCAGATCCACTCCTTAGCATCCTTAGGATGCCCACCGACAAGGGGAATAGCCTTCCCCAATATCCCTCTGTCAGTCCCCACTAAGTCCCTTTCTGCCCCTAGCCGTGTTTGCCAACACTGCCACTGGATCGAGACCCACAGGCCCGACCACTAAGTCCCACGGTCCTCTGAGACTTCCTCACCACACGACTGTGTCCTTGGTCACTACCCCAAAGGACTGCTCCTCTTCCTTTCCACAGTCTGGGCCTTTGGGACAACATTTCGAAACACCGTGGCCTTACGCGAGCCACCTAGGTACTCTCCTCGCCTTCTGCCCTTGGGTGCTCTAGCCATGGGCTTAGAGCGGGTTCCGTTGAGCCACACCAGGTATCCAAGTAGGTAGTGCCACCCACACTTGGACTGGGAGCATCGGCCAGTCGATCTCCCGGGGGAACTAGAGCCGGCTCTTGAACACTTCACCAAGCTACCCCGCTTGTCGGTCTGTGTTCACTCTAGTCTTGGACTTCCCAGTGGGCAGCTCATCACCCAACACTGGGTCTGGCCTTCCTGGGCCAAACTGGCCTTTCCTGGCCAAACTGGCTCCACTGCAGTCCTCCCCCTACTATACTTTTGGAGCTCACCAAACCCCCCAGGGTCTGGGAGACGAACGCTTTGGGCTTTCACCCTCTCAGGCTCCGGACTCGGACTCGGACTCGGACTTGGACTCGGACTCGGACTCGGACTTGGACTCGGATTCGGACTCGGACTCGGGCTCGGGCTCGGTCTCGGCCTCGGCCTCGGTCTCGGTCTCGGTCCCGATCTCAGTCTCGGTCTCGGTCTCGGTCCCGGTCTCGGTCCCGGTCTCGGTCTCGACTTCGGACTCCATCTCGGACTCCATCTCGGACTCCATCTCGGACTCTATCTCGGACTCCATCTCGGGTCCATCTCGGGTCCATCTCGGACTCCATCTCGGACTCCATCTCGGGTCCATCTCGGGTCCATCTCGGGTCCACCTCGGACTCCATCTCGGACTCCATCTCGGACTCCATCTCGGGTCCATCTCGGACTCCACTTCGGACTCCAACTCGGGTCCATCTCGGGTCCACCTCGGACTCCATCTCGGACTCCATCTCGGACTCCATCTCGGGTCCATCTCGGACTCCACTTCGGACTCCAACTCGGGTCCATCTCGGGTCCACCTCGGACTCCACTTCGGACTCCATCTCGGACTCCATCTCGGGTCCATCTTGGACTCCATTTTGGACTCCAACTAGAGTCCATCTCGGACACTCCCACGTGTCATGTGTTGGTCCTTTTGGGTCCCTTTTTGGAGCCTCACCTTTTGCTCGCTTTGTGCTCGTTCCTCGAGCACTTCGTTGGGAGTTCCACTCCCGCTCTTGACTTTTCAAGTCGGAGCTTTTGGTCCAAACGTGTTACGCTCGTTTGGCTCTCGCTTCGGCCACTACCATTGTGGTGCCCTTCCGGCTCCACTTTGGGGCCTAGGGATTTTGTGTCTCACACATATAAGCAACAGATAGAGACTCTGGAGTTCCTCAATGTCTGCTTGATGAACAGAGAGAAAGGACTACTAGAACTATTTGAGAACATGATGAGAAGGGCTGTCTACATCACGCAAACTATAAGTGAAGGTGAGAAGTTCTTGGCACCACACATTGGTGACGATCTAGATGGCACATTCATGTCTTTCGACACCTACATCAACATGTCATTGGAAGGGATCGAAAAGGGGTGGCTGCCAAAGAAGTCTACAAGCACAACAACTTATGATTGCCAACATGGTCAACCTTATTTCATGCGACGTGCAACTTATAGGTATAATATGATTTCTAAGACTGTTTTTTAATATATATTGTTTACAGGTATCTTCGATATAGAGGCATGCCATTTGAGGCACCAGTTTGCACTCGACTTGTTGCAAAGGGTGTAAGAGATGGAGGAATGTATCCAACAATGTTTGCGAGAGTTCCGAAGGCACGGAAGATAGAATGCCCTTGGGAGCTGGAGCTCCTAGGGAAGGAGACCTCTACACTAGATCACGAGGAAATTATCAATGCTAGCAACGATGGCAATGCAAGTGACGATGGAGACGAGGATGAGGAAGCTCCAGATCAAGTTCGTGTTCCACCACCAGACAGTCAGGAACAGGCTCCAATTCAACCATCAAAAAACCAAGATCTGGATCAGGTTCTACCAGTAAATAATGATGATCAAGTGGTTCACAGAATATCACGTCGACCTCGAGGTAAGCAAAAGTGAATTTTACAAACTAAAGGTGGTAATACATGTTTTTTGCAGCAATGACTGTTGGTAGTAATTTCATTCCAGCTCGACGAGATGCTCATGAAGAGGAGTTGGAGGAACTCTCATCGACAACACGCCATATGACGGTATCATACTATTTATTACTTTTTTCATTCACTTAGCTCTTTTATAGGTCTGTCCTGTGTCCCCAATAACACAACGAGGCATTGTGGGTATCTTTATTGGCTCTTACAGTAGATTATTGACATCTTTCACGGAAGACGACATCAACATGGATATACGCCGCCAGTTCAACCGTTGGTGCTGAAAGATACAAAGGCCCGTGCTCCCAGTTGTGGACTTCATTCTCTTCGACTTTCCAGATGGTCTTTCAGATATCGATGGGAAAGTTGAGGATTAGAACTTTCTCACACCTGACCACTTGCGCGATGCATTCCTATTGTCCGAAGTAGTTATGCTCGAAGCTGGCCATGTTGTCTTCATCCTACCGAACGACCCCAATTGGATGTATGAGCTTATGACGTGCGCAGCAGAAGTTCATTTCAAGTCATTCTCTTCCGGGTGCATTATGGATCCTATTGGCGTTGATACGAGGGGCGTCCAAGGGAAGCCTGAAAAGGTGAGTATGTATTTTATATTTTTATCTAATTTCTAAACATTTTTATTTTCCAGGTTATGATGTGGACCTATCATGCCTTCTGCAGAAACACACATGATGGGTTTCGTGATAGCGAACGTGCAGCACGTGTTTTGCCTGGGTACGACAGTTCCACTAACATCATACCCAACCTTGTGGATGAGCAGATCCGCAACACGTTTCCAGGGTACCGATTCCGAACTCCATCAGCAATGCAAGTCTTGCTTGAGCTCTATTGCCCACCAGATGGTATTGTGATTGATTGCACAGCAGGTAGCGGTTCTATGGTGGAGGCAGCACGTGACTCTGGTAGGTTGGTGTTTGCTATTGAAGAACATCATTTCTTCAAACGCCGGCTCAGAGGATTTCGTGAGTTGCCTTCAACCTCAAGGAGGTAAATTATGTTTATTATAATTTCAATATATATTTCATATATTTCATATATATTTATAGATCACAGTCACCTGGAGTTTCTAGAATTGGAAGCTTTGGAAGTCTCCCTGACTATGCAGAAGCCATGGCTCAACATATGCAAGGTGAATCTTCCCCACAATACCACTATAGGAAGAAGTATAAAAGAAATCATTATGTTGATGATGAGGCAGAAGAAAGTTAATTGCATCCTTACATAAAATGGAAAGCTTGTTATATGTTAGATGTCAGTGAAAGTGTCAGATGTCAGTGTCAGTGTTAGATACCATAATTATAGATTATCATTCTCACTTGTCACTATCACTTTGTAGCGTTTGTGTGTTGCCATCTCCTCCTTCAACATTTTGTAAACAATTGTATGTGATATGATAGCACCTTCTAGAACAAGGTATGTTACCTACAACTAATATCATTTTATTATATTTTTTCTTTTAATAGTGACAATACTATAGTATAGTAAAGTAATTCTAGATCTTACATTCCACTATAGGGTGGCCTAAAAACCCCATATTTTGCACTAGCCAATGTAGTGTTTCCCAAGGGGATGTTGTTCCTCACCATGAAGCGATAGTGTGTATGTGTCTGTAACTCATTCTTGAATCTATTGTACATCCATATGTGCACATTTTCTAGACCTGCCGTTGGGCAATTCTTACAGTGCTCAAGAAAAGTTTGTAAACCCATAGAGCCATTTGTCTTGTCCAAAAAAAAGTAGCATATTGGGCACCGAATGTAATAGCGTTCTGTGCTTTCAAGTAGTCCTGCCATGTCAGGAGCAAGATTTTGCAAGAACATGTGGCATTGCTCTTGAAGCGCTAAAGGCAATCCCTCTCTAGTAGCAAGATCCGGAATTTCACATATAGGGAGCTCTAATTCAGCTTCACTAGAGCCCTCAGCAGAAAAAGGATTATTATGTAGAGGTGAAGGTGGAATGTTAGTAGAACTTGGGAATGGAGGTGGAGATTGATATGAAATGCTGGGGGGCCAAGTACGATTAGCAATGGGTCTCCTTTGAGCCATTTCACTAAGGAGCTCAAGGAGAACAAAAAGCCTACAATGACTGTAACTTTTCTAGATAGTTTATATACTAAGTTTTAGTCTTGGGAATGAGGTTTATTTATTATGACACTGACAATACTCAAATTCTTGGGAATGAGGTTTATTTATTATGACACTGACAATACTCAGATTCTTGGGAATGAGGTTTATTTATTATGACACTGACAATACTCAGATTCTTTAAATGTCAGTCTTGGAAATGGGGCTTCATAATCATAGAGCTTCTAGAATTTTAGATTATCGTGTATACACATGCTCTATCATTATGATGAATCCTACTTTGCTACACATATATTCTTTTCTACACATGCCAAATGTCTACGGAAATAAATTGCAAGGAAATATAGACCACATTATAGTGGTAAAGCACGTTGGCATGCTACCATTCTCTCATGTGAGATTGCCTTTTAGTCTTGGAAATGTAGATAAAGTTGATTCTTTGATGTGATATTACTTTTGAGTCTTTCAAAAGATTTTGATTTCTTTTATCATTATTTACAAATAATTCCCAAAAACTTTTAATGAGGATTCACTGCAAAATATACCTTGGTCTTATCATATGAGAGGATTGCGATATAAGCAAGCAATAGAGTTTTTAATATGAATTAATATATAAATTACAAATGTCATGGAAAGTTTTATGGAGTAGATTTCTTGGTGCTTTCCGCTGTGCTGTTCATTTCTTCATTTTTCTTGCTCTGGACTGTTGTTTCAGAAGTAACAGGAGCATTTTTATCAATCGTGATAGTGGTTTCCACATTCCCAGATGGGTAATAAGGACCAGGAGTGTAATATGGAGATTGTGGTAGTGAAACAAAATTAACATTCTCACATTCCTTTGCACTACAACTCTTACTTATAGATCTTGTATTTTCCTTGCTTCCCATCTTCTCAAGAACCCTAAAAAATCTTCTGAATGAAGGAATAATATCTACAGCTGTAAAAGTATTCAAAATATTAAGTAGTCAAATCAAATATGACAGCTGTAATAGTTGTCATAATAAAATAATATAGTTTTATAAAAGATAGGTTCTCATGAACTTTGTCTTTTTTAAACAATTCAATCTTATAGAAACTTTTAACTTAGATATTTACGTATTTTAATATTTTAAAGTTTGCTAGAACCTTCATTTGTTCAATTTATATCTCCTTTGTAATATTTCTTATTGACTATGTTGACTTGAGTTGACTTGTGTTGAATTGAGCTCAACTCATGAGCTCAACTCAACTTTGGACCATCCCTGTTTCTCCATGCCTACCATGATTCTCCTATTCTAGGTGGGCATATGGGACATTGTCGTGTAGCCGAGAAGCTGTGCATGTCTTTCTATTGGCCGGAGATGCAATGTGATATTATCCGATATGTGCGTAGCTGCATTTGGTCCTAAACTAGTAATACTCCCCCTTGTGTTGCGGAAGGACAATTGGAGTCAATTGCATTTTTCTGTCCATTTGAGTTGGTAGCATTTGATCTTATAGGACCTTTTCCAAGGTTGACTGCTGGCAATGAGTATGTTATTATTGCTTTTGACTATTTGACTCATTAGGTGGAAATTAGTGCTCTTGCCAGCGCCTCTGTAGCTACTGTTGGATACTTCCCCCTCAATCAAGTGGTGTTTTAGCATTGTCCAGAGCGGATTCTTTTGGATAATGGTCTCACACTTATGGCTGAGGTATTTCATGTTTTGATATCTCAGTTGGGGATATGCCACACTTTCACAAGTGCTTATCATCCACAATAAAACGGTCTGGTAGAATGGCTCGTTGGAACATTCACAAGGATGATTGTGAAGTATGTGAACTTTCAGCATTTGGATTAGAATAGTTATTTACTATCTTTTTGGTATGCATATATCACAGGGGTGTAGAGTTTTATTGGTGCTTCACCATATAAACTTTTATATAGTCATGATCTAATATTACCAACGGAGCTAGGTTTACTTTTGCGATTGCCACAAGCTACCGATGCTAGGTCATGTGATCAGTATTTGACGAGTATTCTTCCACTTGTCCAAGCAGAGTCTACCAAACACTAAGGCCACGTACAAGTGGGACAACAACGGTGCTATAACTCCCATCATCATCCACTTGCGGAGTATAAAATGGATGATTTGGTGTTAGTCTGTTTTCCCCATCTTACGGTACGTGGTTTATCTAAGGGGCTCCTTATGCAGTGGAAAAGATTGTATCGAGTGTTGCGGCAAGTTGGACCACAAGTTTATGAAGTTCAGCTTAACATCTAGCAAGCCAATCCTTCAAAGATTGTGCATGTCTAGCAGTTGAAACACTTCATACAAAAGGATTAAGAGCAGTTAATACCACCTACAGATTCGCCAATGCCTCCTCTTGACGTTCCTCCAGATCTTGGCCTGTCTACAAGAGAACATAACCAATAACTCTAAGCATGGCTAAAGAATTTATGGGCTAGTTATAAATGACCAGCACTCTATAAGATGCACTCCTATAAATATACAACTTCCAAAATGGATAAGGCTTTACTTAATTTGTTGATGATTTAGTGGTGTTGGGCTTATTTAGTAGGTGGTATTGTGAAGGATCATATTATTAAATTTATATGGTTTTTTCATATTAGCATATTAATTTGATCTCTTTCAGTATTTTTTAGTTGCATTTAGTCCATAGTATTTTGAGTTTAAAATATGGCAATTCACTTCTTGATGATGTGTTATTTATAGCTGAGTATTGTGTAAACAACAAAAAAAATGACTAAGAAAATGGGTTATAAGGTTTAAATATAAAGAGAAAAAACTTATGAATAAGAATGTATTCTCTTTTCTAAGGGTCTTAAGGCACTTAAGGTTAAATGTCCTTAATTTTTAATAGTATTGACCTCCTAAAAAATCCAAATTCAAAAGCTTATATATTTATCTTTGATCTTAATGAGTTTGGTTGTTAGAGGTGATTTGTTCTTTTAGATTTGTTCTAGTGTTGATGACATTAAGTAATGCTTTATTGATATTGTTAGTGTTGAGATTGGAATGAAATAAAATGTTTTTCCATATGTATATTGAGGAAGTTAGATTTTCTATATATAGTTAGATGGTTAAGGATTAGTTAAGTCTCATTAGAGATTGACATTTTATTTTAGCTAGTATTAATGAATCTAGTGGTGATAGTTTAGCCATACCTTTATATTATTAACATTTGTTCTTTATACTAGTTAATAATTGTGTTAATGTTCAAACAAGTTAAGTGGCAAGTTGAGTTAATTTTGTTCTAGATGAGATTATTTACTAAGGGTTGAATTTTGGTTTTTCTTTGAAAAGTTATTTAGTCATGGACTATGTTAGCTTTGCAAGAGGTTTTAGCATTAAAATTAATTAGTGTGAAACTTGTGATCTTGGTTTGTAGGATTTTACTATATGCTTCTTTAAGTTTTTGGTTTTTTAAATTTCTATGCTCATTGTTATGAGTTATTAGGGAAGGAATTTTAGCTCATTAGTTTTGATGTTGAAATTAACTTCTACATCTAACAATCAATAGTGATAATTAACTATTATCTAAAATAGTTGATTATCTTTGTTAAAGGTTTTATTTGATTATTATTGATGTTGAATGATTTGCAATTATTTCTGATAGTGGATTGTTTGCGTAAGCTACTGAATTTAAATTAAGACTTAGAAAAGGGGGTGCACTTTTATTTATGGGCCCTTTCCTTTATATTTGAATTTTTATGAATTATCTTTCAAATTATTTTCTTTACTATTTTATAATTCATCATACTTCTCGTCGAGCCAAGTTGGTTCCTCTAGCTAACCAACAAAGATGGACCTAAGACTTTTCTTATAAAATGTAAGCTTTTAAATTTAAATTTCTTTTTTAAGAGGTTATTTAGCCTAGTACTACTCAAACCTAAAGACATTTAACCCCAATTATCCTAACACTTTTAACTAATTGAAAAAGAGAGTTCACTCTTATTTATAAGCCCTTTTCCATTTATAATTGAACCTTTGTAAATTGTCTCTTGAATAATTTTCTTTGGTTATTTTATTTTATTGATGCATTAAATAGCATATAGTGAGTGTTTATTGGCCCTCAACATTCATTACAATATATTAATTGTTATTACTATTGGTTATGATAAATTTGGATATTATTTCCTTGAAGTGATATATTTATGAGCATTTTGCTTATTTAGTCAATGATATTTTGTGTTGTTTGAGCTGTCTTTTATAAATTATTTGGCATGTTATCTACAGAGTTTTCTTGATAATACACTTGCTATTGAATGGTATTGGATGGTTAATCCTATGTCTTCAACCTCTAATAATCTTGGTGGTTTATGTACTTTTGGTTTATTAGATGATAACTTAATTGGAATACTTTAGTGTTCTAATATAAGACTTACTCATTGATAATTTTATCTCTAAAATATCTTTGTTTATGACTTTGATATTGTCCATTTATTACTCTTTAAATTTAGGCTAGTATAAGCAAATTGGTATTGGCACTTTATGTGCATAATGAAATTCTAATCATAAGATAGCTACTATTGACTAATCACATAATATATCTCTTTTGTTATTCTTTATTTCATTAAAAAGATATGACTCTAACTACTTGTTTTCAATAGTTTATTTAAACTTTACTGATAAATTTGGTTGGAGCATATTATCTTTTGTAAGCTGGGTGACACCTAGAGTAGCAAAGGGGCCTATAGGGATCACCTAGAGCATTAAGGAGGCTTATAGGGATCTCTAAATGTATAGTAAGGATAATGAATAGACCCAACTAACTTGAGATATTGTTTAGCTCTTTACTAGTTATATTTATCCTTGTGTAAACTCCTAAATTTAGATTTTTCAGGAGGTCATTTAACCTAGTACTACTTAAACCAAAATGCTTAACCTCAAATATTCCAAAAATTTTAACTGATTGAAAAAAAGAGTGCACTTTTGTTTATAGGCCATTTCCCTTTATATTTAAACCCTTATAAATCATCTTTCAAATCGTTCTCTTTAGTTGCTTATAATCCATCATGTTTTTTTTGTAATTCACACCTTTGTGAATGGAAGTTGAAACTAGCCAGAGGCAAATTAGACCACTACCAAATGTCAATTTTAACAAGTGGTATAATTCTTTCATCCAACTAACAAAGTCATTCCTTTTGGTTGCTTACACATTATTTTGTGTCCAATTTAGGTCTAAGCCTAAGTTCTATGCCATGTTAATTGAAAGTATCCATATCCTTGTGTTAGACCACCAGTATCTTGAAATAGCACTAAACTCCATTTAACTTTATTTTACATGCTTATTTTGGCATTAAAATGTTGTATACTCTAAAACTATTTCAATATTACTCTTTACTCCTACTTTGTCACTCATTGGCTACACTTAAGAGTTACTTCATACTCTTCCTTAGTTGTACACTTGGGAGTTTGACTTTGTTCCTTCATTTAGTGGCCTAAAACTTATGCTCCACTCAGTTACCCTTAGCATATATATCCAAAGGTAGGTTCCCATAATTTAAATCACCATAAAAATAAAGGGTGAAAGCCATATGCACTTAGACTAAAATAAGTGAAATGAACTAAAACAAGTGGAGGGTTGACTAATTACCTTTTAGCCAGGCTTAAGTTTAAGCAATAACATGTTATGCCTAAAGGACAAAAGCAAGATAGTTACCACTATTTTCATTTATAATGATGGTGTAGTATAAGTTGACCTTGTACCAAACTCTTGAATCAAATCAACACTTCTCTTTAGATCTAGGATTTTTATATTTAAGTTTATCTATCTACCTTGGAGGAGTCTTAGTGTTCTAACAAGGAGTTGTGATAGTTTGATTTGATTCCCTAAGTGTTTAAGACTAGATTTGCAAAAGAGTTGCAATTCCTTTGCTAAGATCCAAGTGGTAATATTTGTAGAGTGTTGAAACTTTATGTCTTTAGATAGTTGAAAAGTTGTGGATCTCCTCGTTTAAGAGCTAAAGCAATGGCTGAGGCATATTATGATAATGACATGTTGGCACAACAACTTTTTGGTATTTTTCTTGACTTTATGCTTGAGATCTGCATCATCAGTTTTTTTGTCAGCCCTAAATTCTCTTTTAGGGACGGTTCTAGCCTTCATTTAGATCCACATTCAGTGCTGACTTAGGTTCAGCTACAGCATGGAAGATAGCTAGGAGGATACTAGTCAAGAATGAAGGTGGATGGCACCATGAGCTTCTATGGGGACAAATCCAGCTTGCCTAAACCATTCTTTATAATGAGGTAAGGAGCAAAAGCACAAAGTAAAAAAGACAATACTAAAACAAGCAGGGTAGAGCAAGCCATGCCAATTCTCCATCATTGCAATCTTGTGTGGACACCCTCAAAAGACTCAATGTGGCCTAAGTGCCCTATGCTGCTACTAAAGCTCAAACCAAAAGTAGAGCAAGGAGTTATTGGAGGCAACAACAAGAAGGTGGAGGCCAAGACTCAGGCTTAGGCCCAAAGTATAAGAACCAAGAAGAGGTAGGAGGGCATGGCTATGGCATAGCAATACATTAGTCTCCGAACAACTTAAGACAGTAGGGCAGCAACAAAAGGAAGTATTCCAAGTAGGACAAAAAACATGATCGAGATGGTGCACAAGACCCTTGGATGCTTCAAGATCATAACTCCAAATAATTTCCATGAGGAGAAATTTCTTAAGATATTATCTCAGGGCATGAAGGAATCAAAAGATCTCTTCAAGCAATTGTTTGCCCATATGGGAAATGAGTGGGAGGCCTTCAGGCAAAGGTAAAGTTCTTTACCACCTCATAAGCACTATCACTCATATAGTGGTGTTCTCATACCACTTGTTACTGCTATCTCATGAACTGGGTGAGCATGGCGCACCAACCTAACAAAGACAAATTGGGGGTGCTAGATGGAGAGGACAAAGTCTTATGGGTTGTGGTAGCTAGTGTGGACATTTCCCTCTGCCTTGGCACACTCCATAGTCTCATCCACCTTGCTAGAGACAGAGATGAGGAAGCCCATTGTTGAGTGCTAGAGTTTAGCCCATCACTAATGCATGATAGAGCCATGCTCAATTGAGAAGTGGTGGATACAGATTCCACTTTTTGCCTATTTAAGAATATACTTTAAGCATTTGTAATCAAGAATATACTGAAACAGTGGCATATTCTTCTAGGGCATATAGATTGGCTCCATGGCAGATGAGCTTCTCCAGGATGTGATGGCTGAAATCAAGGAAGTGGCACACAAATTGGAGAGGGAGCAAGATCCTGATGAGAAGAAGTTCCTGCAGAAGAAAGAGGAGTAGCTGCAAGAGGAAAAGCTTTTCCTGCTCACATGAATTGGTAAATTCTTTTGTTTGTCAGCCTAGTTTGCTTATTGGTTGATCTTGCTTCTGTTCCAGTTCCCCTTAAGAGTCTTCAAGCAACTCAACGTATAACTACAAGTATGCTATTTGACAAATCTTTGCTTCAGTTGTTAATGTTGTATGAAGATCTAGTGGAAGATATTTTGTCTGGATTCTGGACCAGAGTGACGAAGAACTTGGCTCAGATGCCTACTCGAGACTATTTCAAGCAAAAATATACTCTCACCAAGGCTCCTATTTGCTGTCTTCCCCATCTTGATCATAGGCAGCCCAGTCTTCTATGGGAAAGGCTAGACCAACCATTCAGTGCATCACAAGAGTCCAAGGTCCATGGCAATGTCTGGCAGGGTGCATCAGACCTTGTGATTCTTTGTGATGTGTCTTGGAGCTGGGAAGATGTGGACTCTATACAAGATTGTAGTGGAGCAACCTAGTGTATATCTCACTGGGGTGCCAGACAAAGGGACTCTTGCTAAAGGCTTTTGGGACTACTTCTGTCGATGTCATTTGGTTACATTTAGTCCCTAGTGTTGGATTTCATTGAGTCATGGATGTGGTGAATCACTATTGATGAGATTCTTCATCCATGACAAGTCTGGAGTAGATAACTTAACATTCCTCTTCAACCAAGTGATGCACAAGTATCTCAAGTACCCTGAACAAGACTTGTGGTGCTATCTAACAAGGAGAATCTTGGACTTGGCAACCACAGTTGTAGAGCTAGAAGCATTGAATGTGAGTGTGGGTACCTTGATCCAGTGCTACACTTGGAGGGGTCCTCATATTGGATGAGTGCCAAGAGGTGTCGAGGTGCTTGAGCAACCAATTTACATCATAGGAGCTTCTCAGCTATGTTTCTCCTCGGCCCAAGTGATCAATGTTGGATAAGTTTGCCATTGCATTACAAATTGCTAGTTTTAATATGATAGTATATTTATCTTGGATGGGAAGGTCACTTAATCACATGGCCACTCACTTGTCCGAGTATGCTTTTTCCTATTTCCATACTTGGTTTGGTTGGTTGATTTTTTTTTGCAGACTTGGAAGTATCATGTGAGCACCTATTGGGTTACTAATTTGGGAGGATTTGCAGATGCATAGGCATTGTAATAGTTTGCTGCTCATGTACTAGACAATTGTATCATTTTGGACTTTTAGAGGCTGCAGCTCTTGTATAGAGGGAGGCATTGGGCATTTACTACTACTTTGGAGTACTGTATCATTCAGAATCCACCAATGTCAGAGGTCACACAAATGCTAATGGACTTTGGTGTGGAGTTGGTGACAAAGAGGGGTGTAGAGGCTTGGGAGAGAAATGCTATGGTGGATAGGTGTGACATTCTATTCAACATAAACAGGATAGTATTAGATGATGTTTATAGGTTTTTTGGAGGTGTCGTGAGCACCAGAGTAGAGGAGGCCAAAACATTGGTTCAGGCAGTCATTATGAATATGTTTTTTGGCACAGGGAAAATGGTAGCACTCAACCCGACTTTATCACTAAACTGGCCAGGGTTTTTTATGAAGGGGAGAATGGTAAACAGGTCCAATGGATTCATGATAGGGCAAAGGGTATTATTGAGCATACCAGCAGTGATCAACAAATGAACCTTGGTCATTTGACACCAAGAGGATTTTAGCCTAGATATTTTAATATGAAAAGGATTTTTTTGTTAACCCATATTAATTAATCTACTTAGGTTAATGTGGTAGAATACCAAATCTATTTCTAGGTAAAAAGAAGTGTCCCTTACCTACTGATCTTGCTTTTGAGAGGCAATCAACTCTAAATTTTTGGAAAGCTGCCATGCAAATAGAAATTGAAGGAACTGAATGATGATGTAAAATCAGGGCATTTGAAGGAGCATTGGAAGCAGTATGGTGTAGATGTTTAGTTATAGCTTTTGAAATCAATTGTTACTTCCCACAATGCACCTCCTCAACAAATATAGACTCTTTGTGATCTTCAAAGCTAACACGATTGTATAAGGCACTCTTTCAAAAATTACTACTACCTTGTTTGCCAAAAATATTCTTAGTCCATAGATTTGCCTTGCAAATCTTGTAAAACATTGTGCCTTTAGTTGCATTGAACTTTTGCTTATTATATTGCGAAAGGATTTGCTCCATTCAATCGTTTTTCAAAACTAATTGAACTTCATCGACTTAACAGGATAAACATTCCAAGATATTACAACAGTGACAAAGGTTGTTCATGACTGATAACTTTTATTAACGAGGTATATTTAAGAGACCATGTTAATTTGATAATATAGTTCATGTTTCACTTTAGGTTATGGTTAAAAATATCTTACAAAAAGTTAGGGAAAATCCTTATTTTGGATTGATGGTGGACGAATCCACTGATATAAAGTATTCCATAATTTGGATTTATCAGTTTACTTACGATGATTTTCAGCACTATGAAGCATTTGATCTTTTACTTGACTTACATCGAATGTGATTGCATGAAGACAAGCTACTTGGGGATTGTCAATATCAGTGATAGTGGTGCAGCAAATATCTTTAACTACATTAGCAATATGCTTAAGCAGTGGAATTTAGATATGTAGCGGTTCATGGGTTTTGGTTCAAATGGATGTAATGTCATGGCTAGTAGCAAGATAGAGGTAGCAACCAGGCTGAAGAAGATCAATCCTTTCATAAGCAATGTTCACTATATGGCATATCAAGCTAATTTATGTGTGGAAGATGCTTACGGGGATGGAGAATGTGCTATATAATGCACAAAGATTGATAAACTAATGAATAAAGTAGTAGCTTTAGCAAAAGCTCAAAAAGGTTGGCTCAGCTGATGGAAATTCAGATGGAACATGATCATACCAACCTTAAGCTGCAGCATATACAAAATACAAGGTGGCTAAGTCATGGAGGGGCTGTCTCTAAGCTTTGCAAATGTTTGGAACCAATAGCTAAACTTTTCAAACAAAGTGGCAAGCTGCAACTTTACAACAAGTTCAGAACTCTCAAAAACATGTACGTCTTGCATTTTTTGGCTGATATTTTACAAGTGATGAGTAGTCTTAATTAGAAATTCCAAGAGAAACTAATCAACATCACCATGGTTGGACCTTTGTGCCGAGAGACTATTGTGAAGCTGAATCAGTATTACATCAGTGATGAGATTGATTTGAATGGTAATCCCATAGATAGTAGATCATATCCATACATCCCTGATGGTGGTAGTAAGGATGGCTTCCTCCATGCTTTGAGAGCTTCAGTTAAAGTAGATGCTTACAAAACTATGTAGTTGATCCGGTCATAAGAAGAAAATGATCTTCAAGAAGCTGTGCAATTCTAAATCTACTTTACTTCTGCTCTCATTTCATCTATTAGATAACAACTGCAAGACACAGAGATACTCTCCAAGATGCAGATTCTAGCTCTAGTTAATTTGCCAATGCTTGTCAAGGAAAACAAACGGTTTGGGATTACAGAGGCAAGGGAGCTTGTAGAATTTTATGGAGTGCATTTAGAGGTGGATGGAGTTCTTGTTAAAGGCATTGTGAATCCTTTAGCCTTCATGGAAAAGTATTCAACTTGGAAGTTGCTTGCCTCGAGGGAATGGAAAGGATGAAGTAATAGTTGAAACTTTTAGGTTCTTTAACAATCTTTCCAGGACTTATAAGAGACTTATAAGAGTTGAATAATGAACTCTCAGGAGTGTCCAGTTCATGTAGAAGATACCCTTGGCAATGACCAAATGGAAAGTTCCAAAAGATGCATTGGCAGGAGTAGTATGGTATATGTAATTATGTTTAGCTAGTTTTCTTCCCTTAACTAATAGACTTCCCAAACATGAAAAGGAGATTAACTTGATGGCTGGATGGTGTTTGAAATCACAATCATGTTTGTGGGAATCAACTATGGTATATTATGCAATTTAGAACCCTTATTTCTATTTCTCTTGAGATATTTGATTGTCAAGTGAAGCCATGAAATGGGAAAGAAAGGTGATCATCAAGGATCTACACCATATTAAAGACTACTTAGTTTAGGACTTAACACAGCCGGTTTGTGTCTTATTTGGGAGTGTTAAAGAGCTCAAAGCCTACTTACATCCCCTCTACCCATGCTGTGGTGAGAAAGCAAAGTTTAATTACTTTAACAATCATACAGGTGTTGTGGCGACAAACATCACAAATTCACATATGGTGGCACCTAAGGCCCAAGAAAGATCATGATGTTTACATGGAACACCTCAAAAAGAGAACCAAGAAGCAGCAGCAGCAGCACAAGCCAAGTAGGCTTGGTGGTGGCAAAAAAGACATAGTGTTAGTGAGTCAAAGCCCTAGTAGCGACCAGTCATTGCTGGTCAGCAGTGAGCTCTAGAGCTTTGATCTAGTCTCTCATGGAAGATATGGAAGATGGGCATGTGTCCCAGCACATAGGTGGGGAGGAAGTCCACATGGATTCTAGTAAAGAGGATGAGGATCTCAAGGAATTTATCAAAGATTTCAAAGTTGATGAGGGGGATCATAGTGATCTCTTGTTGGGTTTCCATGGAGTGGAAGAAAGCGGTGATCCACAACATGCCCAGGATCCTATACCCAACCTGGACAATTTGGCCATGGAGCTGGAGGAGCAAATTGAACTAGTGGATGAAGAAGAATGTGATTTTGCTTTGGAATTGGAGGAGGAAATAGAGCAAAAAACTGCAGCAGTGAGGGAGCAAGCGATGCTAGTTTGGAGGGATGAGGTGAGGAAGATCAAATGTAGATAGAGACAACCTGTATTTCACCTCAAATCATGGGGGTGCACAAAATCTTCATTAGCAAAAATGTCATTCCAATCTAAAAGGCTGCTTAAATACAGAGTTGCAAAACTTGCTAAACTCTACATTTCTATGGAGATGGAAACATTGGGGGAAGAAAATGCAAACCTGACAAGAAACAGGCAAACCATTCAACGATATGAGAAGAATCATTTTACAATTTGGAACGAAGGTAGGCCAAGGTACGAGTCTGAGTTCCAAGTGCACAAACTAAATCTCGAAACTCGAACTTCTAAAATTACCGCATTTCAAGAATCCTTGAGCAAGCACGGCAGCTCGTGCCATGCCAAGTCCATGTTGCCGGACATGAAGAGGAGTGAGGAGGAGCAGCTGATCGAGGAGGCCGGGAGATGGGAGGGGTCGTTGATGCTGGATCTCAAGTCGGAGAGCTACTTCTCATGCCCATCCAAGCGCTCGCTCGCTCACTCCTGCGTCAGCTCCTGGGGCGAAATGGTTACGTATCTCAGCTTGATCGCAGCCACCTCACCGCCATCACTGAGACGTTCCCCAAGAAGGAATAGTTCAAGAAGAACGGCCAACGTCACGGTCACCCAGAGTGGTCACTGTGAGTAACTAAGAACACATCTTGGTATATTGTATAAATCTCTTGGTTCTACCTTCGAGGATACCACGATTTGATCAAGCGCCACTACTGTCGGAGCGTGATGAGAGCCGGAATGGAACGCTACTTCGCTGTTTTTCTATGCCATAGAAGGAAGATGAATCGCAAGCAGCATTGTCGGCAAGAAAAGGAAGAAGCTTCCATCGCCGGAGCAAGAGCACGGCGCGATCGCCGGATATTCGTTGGGCGGGAAGAATTTGAAGCTTAGGGCTCTTGGCCATGGCGGAGGACAGCGCCATCGCTAGAGATGTCAATTTATCCCAGCGTGTCCCTTCGCAAAGCGGCGCTCTTGCGCCTGGAGCAGGGAGTCTGGGCGCGAGGTGAGGAGGAAATTCAGGAGCTAGGTAGTGATGCCGTCATCAAGGCTCTGTTACTGATCCATTGGAGAAATGCCGCCGTCTAGCTGTGTTGATCCTTCTCAGGTAAGCATTTTAGCAGCGCTAGCAGTATCGATGAGCTTGACTGTTTGTTTTCTTTCTTTTCAGCCTTCTCGAAACTATTCCAGGATGTATGATGAGTTTGCTGCCTTACATTCTTAAGATCTCTTCCCAATGTAGTAGAGTTTGGAACGAAGGTAGAGCAAGGTACTGTTGAGAAACAAACTTCGAAAGGTAACAGAGAGAACGTCGATCTCGATTAGAAAACTCGGGTGATATTCTTTAGTTGTGACTTCAAGGATCGACAAGAAGAAGCTTTACTACATCAGAGGAATTCCGGCTTCTCGTCGTTTGCCTCTCGTTCTCCTTACTCAACCATGCTCCTCGACTAACTAATGCATCCCTTCGCGTCCGAGGTTGCGTCTATCATCATGGTCACGGCAACTGATTCATACCCGGAAGTTCTCATGGTACAAGCACACGCTCTTTCTCTATTTCTTGCTAACATGCCTTTGGCAGGAAACCATGACTTTGCTAGAACGTTTCACAGATACCATGGATCAAAAGATCAAGCCAATTAGTGCGTGTTGCTGTGCTCCGCGCTGTTCGCCGGTGACAAACAATTTGCAACTGATTTCAATGCACCTTACTTACACTTGATGTAGGCGTGGTGTTCACAGCTTACCAAGATCCCATTCTGGTTCCAATAAAAGCATTCTATCATCCCTATACGAAGGCAAGCTTACACCATATTCAAGCTAACGGTAACTTTGTTCAACAAAAAGGTTTGTGGAAAGCTCTAGTATTTTCTCGATTGGTTACTCATCATTGAGTTTGTCCTGTTTGCAGGACTCTCATTTTAACAAGGATACTGAAGCAGTGTTTGAACGATTCCAGAATGGTGTGAGCCTTGTGAAAGACTCTTCAGAGCATGGCTATCAAAGATGTGATGCTGCTGACGTTGATGGCCTTTGCGAAGAGTTTTATTCGAAGGTCCTCTACGTATGCAACAAGTCCAAGGACAATTTCCTCACCAGAATGTACGGGGGCCGCATAGAGATTACGGCGATGCCACCTTTCAACCGGAAGGAGGTCCACGAAAGTATATCGCAGATTGCCACCACCATCGAACGGCTTGCAGCAGTGCACCAGAGCGGGAAGAGCTTCTTAGGGGACTTCACGCTGTTGATATCTCAGATTTGTTCGAAGGACTGGTCTTCTATTGACACGAAAAGGATCGGTTTCAGGGTCAGCATGCTCAGGAAGCATTTGAAGACGGCCATAGCTTTGGGATGGACGACAAGACAGAGCTGGTGGACTTTGATTCGGAAAATCAGATTGACGACGGGCCTTTGGTTTCGAGAAGTCTTCGGCTTGCTGGTCACGAGGTTTTTAAAGGAGCTGGTATCGGAGTTTGAGAATGTAGTGCCTCGCGGAGAGAAGGCCCATAGCGATGAAGAATGGCACTGGATGCTGGAGGTGTTCCTGGGAGCCTTAGCAGAAAGGCGCAAGGCCCGACTGCTTGATTGGATTAAAGTCAACACTGAAGGCTTCTCTTCCGATGGTGGTGTCCAGAATCTACTCCTTGAGACCACCGCTGCAGTTGCAGAAGCAAAAGACCGGATGGCTCTGTGTAGCTGCAAGTGCGAACAGTGCTGCATACTGGAGAAGGCACATCCAAGAGTTCACAGCTGCAAAGGAAACCATCGCTGCAAGGAACAGCGCTCCTTTTGCAAGGAGGGGGATTCGACTGTGGAGGTCTGTTCTGATAAAGCCGGTCACGAAGGTTTACATGACTGCCAGGTGAAGGGACACACTTGTAGAGAGCGTTGTCAATTCAAGGATAAGTCGTCCAACTGCAACCAGAGTTGCTCACTGAAAGCGGCACACCAGGGTGAGCACAGGTGTAACTCAAAGCAGCATATGTGCAAGTAGCAGTGCTCGCTTCGCACTTGCATCAACACCTGCGTCTATCCTGTGGAACTACTCACGCTTGCCACGAGAAGATGTGCGTCAGCCAGTGTATTATGAAGGGGTGCAACAGGAAGTGTGCTGAAGAGGGCCACTTCCATTCGGAGAAACCCTGCGGGAATGAACACCAGCGTCCGAGCAAGTGTGGGTGCAAGGGAAATTGCGAAGTTCTCACTCAAGTGTTAAAGAGACTCGGACTTACCTGGGCAAGCGTTCGACGTTCAAGTATGATCATGTGTCAGAGCAAAATGGAGTGCTGGAGAACTGCTGCTTTCCAGTGCCGCATGAAGGCCAGCATTCGCACAGTATCAACCAGGAAGCCGTTCACTTTTGTGTGTCGACATGTGAAGGATGCGGCTACTTCTGTCACCTGCCTATTGGTCATCCAGGACTTCACGACACCGTTCACGACAACATGACGCAGCGAACTTTTGTACCCGAGAGCGAAGAAGTTGAAGTCGGGGGCAGGAAGTACGAGTGGGGAGACACCGGGGCAGCTGAAATGTGCATGATGCATTGTAAGGCTCGAGGTCGTGGACACATTCACTTGGCCGTGTGCGAGGAGCAGCAGCGTGACGGTGTTTGCGGCAAAGCGAAGTTCTCCAAAGGAGCTCGTCACGCAACTCAGAAGTATTGTCCAGACTGGAGCACTCCGAAGGACGAGCTCACGCATGCAGCGTACTGGAAGAAGATGAAGTTCAAAGACCCTTGCTCTCAGGATGACCAGAACCAGTTTGCACTCTGCGGCCACTACTGCCAGGCGACAGAACACAATGCAGGTAACTTTCAGTCGATTGTTTCGTGAACTTGTTCTAAGCGAGACTTGAGCTTCTGCAGGTGGTACAGGTCTCCAAGCCGGAATGTCATACTGCACCGAAAAATTGTGGCATCCTCCGGTCCCAAAGCACGTCCGCAACGCTGGAACGGGCTACGTGACTGACTATGGACACCACTTTGCCTGCAACCATTCACGTGACGTGGCCAGCCATGTAATCTTTGTGGTGGACAAGTCGAGCAGCCGCCCTCCAGGACGTGATGTCGGTGGTTCTTTTCGACACAAGCGGGGTCATCGCTCTGGAGCGAGTGACCATGTCCGAACCTCAAGTTGACAAGCTTTTGAGATTTCGAGCAGCAGGTGGTACGACTTACTCGTCGGGACTGGCTCGTGTGGAAGAGATACTCGCCTCCAACGTTGGGATCAATGGAATGGAGAGGATGATGTCTCTCTTGGGAAGGTAGCACCGCTTCTACTAGAGATCGATTGTTCTTCCTTTTTTTTTCCTGGTTTGGTTCTTTGAAAGTCAATGAAAAGTCAATGACCGAAAAGGCGACGAGCTTATCGAAAGAAGTGCCATTCCGACAAGGCCCAGAGATGGCGGCGTGGAATTCGTGCGGCTGACGGAGGCCCGGGCGGCGTACGACCAGGCCAGATCGCTGCGGAGGCAGAGGAGGAATCAGGCTAGCGCAAGATGGTGGATGAATTGCGGCAGCGCGAAGAAGGTGGACGGAGACTATGCCGCCAAGAGTCCAACGCGAGAGTGAAGTGATTCGTGCTGCCAAGGCTGCTGCTGCTCGGAGTAGTCTACCCGGGATTAATCCTTGGAACAAAGGAGAGCAATCATTCCGACCGGAAAACATAGATATGGATGACGAAACGGTTCTAGAGAACAAGCACAAAAGAGAAAACAAATGTAAGATTTGTAAAGATTTTTCATTTCATAGCGTTGCTTACACATCAAACTTGTTTCCTCTCCTGTTGATCAAGTACTTTTCAATGTTCTTATCGGGCTTCTTGAACAACTTGATCAGGTTGGCAAGCCTCGTCTCCTTGATGGGCTCTTCTTCCTCCTCGGAACGCTTGAGACATCTTCTCAGTCTCTGGAAGAAAAAAAGTCATCTCAAACGAGCGAGCTCTCTGAAGTACCTTCGCATCCAGAGTTGCGGATTTGAGAAGGGGAAGCTTCTCAGAGATGGCAGCGTCTAGAGTCTTGATCGCATCTACAGCCGCGGCCTTCTTCTTCTCCATGTAATCAATCTCTGCAAGAACAAAGATCGAGGCACAAACCTTGCAAAGCTCGAGAGAGATGAGCGATGGATGATTCCACACCATACCTGCGGCCAAAGCCTTGCACCGATTTTGGACCTGCGTTAGCGAGTCCTCCATCTTCTGGACGGTGACCGAGGGAGCTTCTCCAATGTTGATCACTCCTGGAGAAGGCTGGAATGGCGACACTGCCGCCGCGGGAGACATAACTCCAGACCGGGGCGGAGTCGTGGTTCCCTCCGGACTCCTCCTCCCGGGGCTCGGAGTCCTGTCCTTCTTGGCCTCGTCCGTGAGAACTCTCACCCGGTCTCGCAGCTGCGAGATAAGCTTCTCGTTGGCGTCCGAGAGCTTGATCCCGACGTCCTCGAAGTTCTTCCCGCAAACGTGGAGGATCCAGTCCACCTCATGGTCGTTTAGCGGCCGCGGCAGCTCCGCCGAGGCGTTTGCGAGCTGATCGCTGCGTGGGCTTGTCACGGCACTGCTCCCGGCCGAGGTACTCGCGACATTGTCACCATCTTTCGGATCGCCATCTCGGGGGCTCGTCTTGGCGCTGCCATCGCAGGAAGAGCCGGCCTTTGGATGGCGGTGGAGCTTCACGTAGAGCCGCCTTGGAGAGGTGGCGGTGATGGCTCGGGCGGATGATCCCTGCTGCTGCTGGACACCTTTGTTCTTGGCCTCCACTAAGCTGGAGTTGAGGACGCAGACGCGGTGGTAGAGCTTGGAGACGAGGTCCGAGTCGTGCGCGAGCTGTGCCTCGGCGACTTCCAGTCGCTCCTTGATGATGTCGTGGTTGTCGACGACGTTTGTGGTGGTGCTGGTCGAGGGTGGCGGCGAGTTACTCTTGGATCCGGCTTGCGACTTTGCGGCCTTGTAGTCCTTCTCGAGGCAGCAAACTTTGTCCTTGAGGCCAACCACGGTGGCGGCCGCTTCCTTGAGTCGCGCTTCCACTTCCAACGCCCTCTCTGCCATGCTACATGCTACACAAACTTCACAAATCAGAAAAACCATGGCCTGGAGCGAGAAAAAAACTTGGAAATCTTACTCTACCGTTTCTCAATTGCTGCTAGATCGTCCCTCAGTTGCCGCTTCCTCTCCAAAGATACCTGTGAGAGTGTTTGTTCTTCTTTTCCAAGAAGAGAGATATTTACCTCGCGCCGCGCACCGTGAAACGCCGAGAGAGTTCCCTCCATCTTCTCCACATTTTCCTTGACCCATCGCAGATCCTCCGCGGCCTTGGCCTTGGCGTGGATGATTCCTTGCGTCTTGTGGTGGAGCTCCGCCTGGTACTCCGCTAGCCTATTCATCTTGAAACCCTAATTTCCTCCCCTTCCACATCTCGATCCACAGCCGTCCGCGAAATTCAAATTCAACGGCTACGATCCGCGGTAATGTCAGAGGTTCGAATCCCATCCTCATTAGGGCTCTTCACTCTGGTTTTAGGGTTTTTCGAGATCTAGTTTGCGCACTTGGAACTCGGACTCTCTGGGCCTGCCCAATCTAAAAGCCGCTGCTCGCATCCAGGAGGGATTGACAAGATGCTTCCCATTTTCCACTGCCCAACGCGCCCTAGCGCTCTCCGGATCCATTGCCACAACGTGTGTCACGGAATCGTCAATTTCGAGCACACACTCGGCGCCCAGACCCTCGCACAAGATCCACAGCGAATCCTCGCAATCGATGGGCACCACGCTGCTAAACGCGAGCTTGCAGCCCTCGAGGATATGGCTGCGCAGCTCGCTCACGGTGTCTCGCACGTCTTCCAGGAAGGAAAACTCGCCATACTGGAAGAAATCGCGGTGGATCGTCTCGAGCCCTTGCAAGAGGCTCGCCAGGCTCCCGCCGCTGTGGCTCTCGTCAATCCCTCTCCTCGCCAGGCTGGAGCTCTCGTCAAAGCCAAAGCTCTTGCAGCTCGACGAGAAGAAGTGGTAGCGATCGATCTGGATCAAGTTCTTGTGCTGCTCCTCGGGCCAGGCTTCCGGCAAATCATCCACGATCAAGACGCTCGATTCCTGCCCAAGAACAGTGTCCAAGTCTTTCCTGTCGCGATGATCCGTGAGATCGTTGTCATTCCTGGAGACCAGCCCCTTGAAAAGCACTCCAGTGGGATCCAAGAGCTTGAGCATTGCCTCGGCATAGATCCTCGTTCCCATGGTGTAGACGTAGAGATCGAAGAGCTTGCTCGCTTGGGCCAGGAACTCCAGCGCAAACGGCCGGATCTTCGTCCATAGCTGCAAATCGTCGAGCTTGTGGAGGAGCTTCGATCGCCCTTTGGGTGGATCTCTCGCGTACATGCTCTCCAGGAAGGGCTTCTCCTCGGCGCAAACTTCGTCAAAGCTGGCCGAGTTCACGAGCGTGTGATCTAAGTCGAGCACCAGCATGAGCTTGCGATGCTCCAGCGCCCTCTGGGCTTGTTCTTCCCGGAGCCTCTCGAAACTGCCCTGAGAGATCTGGAATTCCGCAAAGTCCTTGTGGTAGAGCAAGCCCTGCGTAGCATCACCTTCGCCATCGCCACCATCACTCTCAGGTTTTGGCTGGCCACACTGGAAGCAAAGATTCTTTATGAAACCTGGGTGTGGAGGACACTCGCTCCTTTCTCGCTTCCTTGCCATGACCTATATACATAATGACCTAAACTTTGCTTTAACAGATGAAAAGAATTTCCTAGTTAACTTCTGAGAATTGATCTTTTCTTTGGTAAGTTTTACACTTTGTCTTCCATCACACAAAAGGCTGCTTTGATTTGAAACTGCAATCCTTAGCTAGATCACGGTGAGGAGGTGGTGTTTTGCCCGAATGAAGTATAAGATACAACCTATTCTCACTAGGATGTTATATTATTTCATGGTAGTACTAATGATACTATAACAAGTAAGCAAAGCAGTACCTTAAGCTCGAGTTGGTTGTGATGAACTCCTTACCTTAAGATTGATAGAGTTGGAGGCAGTGGATATGATCTGCAAGAAAGGCCACTGAATCAAAAATAAAATGCTTACAAAGAAGAGCCTTAGAACTCACTACATCCTATAATCTCAAAGAGAATCAAACACTTGAGCCTGTTCTGAAGCTTAGTTGGGTAGTTTAAGGGACTCATAGTCACTAAAAGTCCCTCTGTGTGAAGTGCTATCACAATGAGGTAGCACCATCACTATGACTGTGAAGCATAGAGACTCATGAGCATGAGCCATGATATGCACAATAAGAGACACAACCAAGGAAAGGCACCGTGATAAGAGCTATATACTAGAAAGTAGTGCAGCTTCTAAAGCTTCTACATAGCACTAAACTAGTGATTCTATATTTTTGGGTTGCTTAAGCAAACCTGTAAAGTGGATATATTTAGAATATGTTTGAATATTTTAGGATATTCTACCATTTAACGGCTGTTATTCATTTAGATTAATCTTGTATTTATAATTTATAAACTTTCCTAAACACTTCCTAGTATATTCTAGTTTATTCTACCATCTAATTAATTTTGTGTTTATAAATTATAAATATGTTTATATAATTATAAACTTCCATTTGATCAATTATATTAATAAATATAAATAACATTACTATTAATAAAACCAAAAGTTGCTGCATGCAATGTGTAGCACATTATTGAAACATGTATTTCTATATTCATTTTACTACTTATTTAAAGTTATGGAAAAATATATTCTATCTGAGCTATAAAAAATTATGTAAAATATTATATGAAAGAATTTATTGGTGCTAGAGTAAAAAAAGCCATATATATCTCCACACATTATATAAAGAAAACACTCTAACACATAGAAAACTATACAAAATCTAAAAAACCATATGAGTGGGTTTGTTATATGATTGTGGGCTAGATATGCAAAAATAAACCTTGCTAGAATCACCACTTTTACAAATGAATAACAAACCAAAAAATCATAGTTAAATAAAATCATAAATTCAAAGATACAATTATTCTTTTAAACTATATAAATATACTATGTTAGAAATGCTTGCAAGAATATGTAAAATATTATTTAATAGATTTATTTATTTTTAATAATAATTTCCTAATAAAGACATATATACTTTAATAAATATAAAGTATAACTAGAAATATTTTATTTTAATTAAGTTAAATTTAAATAGAAAGGAATATCCTATAATATCATCATACTTATTCAATTAAAAGTGATACTGGCATCAGGGTAAATATTCCACCTGTGCATTTCTGTATTGCATTTTTAGAATATCCAGTGAAAATATAGAAGATGCTTTTAATTTGATAACCAAATCCATGACACATACAATAAACGACCAAGATTCATCTATATCTATATCTTCTCAATCTAATGCAGGGATCAATGCATTGAAAAGCTCGGATTGTGAATTGTCAGTGTTATGAGCTGCTCAAATTGTAGTAGTACCAATACTTGTGTTGTGTCTTGGTAACAAAGTTCTGAAAGCTATTGAAAGATTTGGTAAAAACAGCAATAAAACTCCATGCTTTCATTTGATATACAACCAAACTCTCAAAATTTGCATCTTGACTATTTCATAAGTCTCTTTTCTTTCAAGTTTGGAACTCACTCTATTTGCATGAACAAGAACACGTACTCTTTGATTTGCCTTCATGTTCGACAATAGAATTACCTTACTGCAATAAGTAAGGTTTTACTTATTGCACAAAAAGTTTTTAGTTTATCTCTTTTGTGAGTTTTTGTATGGTTTTTGTTACTTGCTTTTTCTGCTTGTTGTGTTTCATCATGAAGCTTTTGCAATCTTTAAGAAAATTTGCATTTATGCTATGGGAGCGAGCTATGGCTATTGTCCCGAGAAGAGTTAGCACCTCAAGAAGCTCAAGGTGGCCATGAATCCATAGCACAGCAATGAAGAATCAATATGTGGAGGATGACAATTATTTCTCCAATGAGGGGATGAGGATTTCATGAGGATGAGGTGCCCATGAGGGATAAGATGGAAGATATGCTTCTCATTGGAGCAGCATAAAAATGAAGAGGTTTTTCCATATTTAATGCTTTTACCTCCTTTACTATTTTTTTCTCTTCCAGATTACTCACAATTTTGCTGCAATTATACACTTCGAAGATTAATACTTTATGCTTGCAGCTTTGGACCACTCTAGATCTTGCCACCTTGCCAGCATTGAAAAAGTTCTAGAAATCTCCTCTCCGCCACCTTTGCATGGATCTTCTTGTGGGTCAATCGCTCATCCTTGACGATCTCATCGTTCCCAGCCAGCATCTGGTACTTGTCCCTCCTCGTGCAATTCGTGCACTTGTATGGTCTCGTCTGGCAAGAGGACGAGCATAGAGGTGGCCAACTTTGTCCAGGAGAAGCTGGCGAGGGCTTCAAATCAAAGGTAAGCAATGCTATTACTAATGCCACTCAACATACATAAGGATTAACTTCACATTTAATCTCCTACAGGAACAAACTCTCACTTTGAAGAGATTCAATGTAAGCTCAATGACTTTGCCCATGTTGTTCTGAGTGATGAAGACTTGCAGCACAACACACTGACTATGCTGGATGAGATTGATAGAAACACGTGAACTAATTGAGCGAAATGTAATCTAGCTTGCAGCATCTCATGGAGTTTAGCATGTTCAGAGCTAGCCTTGATATCCAAGGAAGATGGCAATTTTCTTTTATAATTTCATACTATAAGATATGCACTTTGAAAAAATTATCTCCCTTCATTCCCAATTTTTTTGAATTTACAAAATAAAGTGGAGATGAAAAACATAACCAACCTATAGATCTTTCTTTACTTAAAATATATATATATTTTCTCTTAGGTAATTTCCTTAAAAGTAGTATTAGAATATTTTTCAATCAATTATACTTAAGAAGCCTTTTAGATTAAATCATGTGCATATTTTTAGTAGACAAAAACTTCCAGGTGAAAATCAACATCTCTATTTACACTTGATTTTCCTCACCTCATCCCTCCAAACCAGCATAGCTTGCTCCCTCATTGCATCTGTTTCTTGTTTGATTTCCTCTTCCAATTCCAAAGCAAAGCTAGTTCAATTTGCTCCTCTAGCACCATGGTGAAACTGTCCAGGTCAGGTACAAGATTCTAGGCCTGTTGTGGATCGTTGCTTTCTTCCACTCCATAGAGACTCAACAAGAGATCACTATCATCCCCCTCATCAACCTTAAAATCTTTGACAAATTCCTTGAAATACTCATCCTCCTCATTGAAATCCATGTGTACTTCCTCCCCACCTATGCCACATGTGTGCTTCGACACATGCCCATCTTTCATATCTTCCATGAGAGACTCCATCAAGCTCTGGAGCTCACTGTACTGGAAACAACTGGTCACTTTTAGGGCTTTGACTCACCAACACTATGCCTTTCTCACCACCACCAAGCTTGCTTGGCCTTTGCTGCTACTGCTTCTTGGTTTTCTTTTTGGGGCATTCCATGTTGACATTGCAATCCTTTTTGGGCCTCATGGTGCCACCATATCTGAACTTGTGATGTTTGCCACCATAACACTTCTAACGAGATTGGCTGACATGATGATTGTTGAAATAATCAAACTTTACTTTCTTACCACAGCATGGGTAAAAGAGATACAATTATTTCAAGTAAGCTTTGAGTTTTTTAACACTCCCAAACAAGACACAAACCAGTTGTAATAAGTCTCAGATTGGGTAAGTTTTAAGATGGTGTAAATCTTTGATGATCACCTCCTTTTCCTGTTTTAAATTGAGTAATTTTTAAAATGGTATAAATCTTTGATAATCACTCCCTTTCCTGTTTTAGACAATCAAATATCTCAAGAGAAATAGAAATAAAAGTTCTAAATTGCATAATATACTATAGTTGATTCCCACAAACACACAACCGTTAATCACAATTCCAAACACCATCCAGCCATTAAGCTAATCTCCTTTTCACATTTACTAGTTAAAGGAAGAAAACTAGCTAAATGAGAATTTCACTGGACATTCCTGCCAATGCATCCTTTGGAACATTCCATTTGATCGTTGCCAAGAGTATCTTCTACACGAACTGGACGCTCCCAAGAGTTCGTTATTTAACTCATAAGTCCTGGAAAGAAATTTGTGTTACATAAAATATTGTTAAAGAAGTTTAGACCATTACTTCGGTTTGTGAAAGCTTGGTCTTTGCGTCTACCAGTAGCTTCAGATTGATGTCGTGTTCCAAATGTCCCAAAGTTGATAGTATCCTGCGAAAGAGGTTTGTGAGAACTACTAGACGGACACTCCTTTGCTTACGTCTCACGAACGCTTTCAGCTATGCAGCCCGTTCCACCCGATAGAATTGGAAGTAACAACCTGAAGAGAAGAGAGAAAGAGTGAATGAAAAGAGAGAGAGAGAGGCAAACGAAGTTCTTTCAGCAAGCTCACCCGTTCAAGATTTCATTCCCGCACGCTGCCCCGGCTATCAGCAACCTGCGAAAGATAAATGGTTGGAGGGAACGCATGATCCAGAACTCTGGGTCTGGTAACATGCTTAGAATAGAATCCGCATGATCCGCCAGTAGTTTATCCGAGGATTCACGTCTGCTTGCTCTTGCTAGATCCCTGAGAACGGATTCCGCCTGTGAAAACCACCGGTTACTCGAAAAGTTGAGGGAATAGCCACTTTCAGTCACCATTTCAGAAGGCTTTCTACTGAATTCGGCAGCCGAAATTGCATGTAGAATTATCCACAGCAAGGCTAATTCATCTTCACAAGAGGCAGCCACCATAGCTTTGCATGACAGAACGATCCCCGAATTCACGTCACTAGACATCAGCTCAGTTCCATGGCAGAAAACAAAATGCTTACCTGTCGATGCTTGTGAGAAGATCTTGCTCTGTCAATGACGAACAGATGTCAGGAGGGTGCTTGGCAAGGAGAGAAGATGGGGTCCCGGCCAGAAAACTAGATAAAATCTTTAGCGTCCGCCCTGCGTTCTGTATTGTTGACTGTCCAGAAAGCTCACCACTTAGATGTGGCAGTATAATAGGCAGATAAGCGGATGGATCAACAAAGAATCCAACCACTTTTGCGCACTCCAAGATCTGAAATAGTGGAACAGAAATGGAAGTAAATGAAACAATTTAACTCACGATGACATACCGCCTTTTGCACCACCAAGTCACCACAAGCCTTAATGAAAAGATTGCAGAGTGGTTCAAGATGCATAGTGGCGTTTTCTTCGACAAAAATCAGTACAGTGTACAGGAACCTCGATGATAGTTCTTTCGTTCCACTGGTCCAGGCGTGGAGATCAGCATCTATTGCATAGAGAAGAACGCTAAAACAGTTTCTCACAAGTATCCTGGCTCCCAAACAAGGACGGTCTGAAGAAAATACATGGTAACTCTAAAGAGCAATACTGAAGAACACGACTTACGCTTGAAAACAGGCGGCAAAGCTTCGCTTCCAATCAAAATGTTTTCAGTGGATTCTTGAAAGTACTGCTTCATGTCCCTGACCTCATTCTCGTTTTCACTCTCGTACCTGAAACGCATAATTACCTGTCACTCCGAGAAACAGAATAAATCCGGGGTCTTACTTACTGTCGACCAATTTCTTCCATTAGTTGAAAAGCGAGTGCTTGAACCTCCTTGTCTGAGTCATTGAAGCCACTAATGACGTACCTGTTCAAAGAAGAATACGTTCAGGATGAAAGAATGTTGTCGTGAATATAAGACTCTTACGGTACAAGACGGACCTCGTGCTGCTTTCTTTCGTCAAGTTTCATCAACCAGCTCGCAATAACCCAAAGAAGTTCTTTCCGGACAGCTACCGATTTATCCGTTGCCAGTAACGCTAGATATTGTGTCTATGGAACAAAACAATACTTACACCCCGTTAGCTTGAATATGGTGTCAGCTTGCCTTCGTATAGGGATGATAGAATGCTTTTATTGGAACCAGATTGGGATCTTGGTAAGCCGTGAGGTCGTAAATGCTCTCGTGAGCACCGCAAAGAACAAGCCTACATCAAGTATATGTAAGGTGCATTGAAATCAGTTGCAAATTGTTGGTTACCGGTGAACAGCGCGGAGCGCAGCGACACGCACTTTGTAGCGATTGTGTACAAGCAAGCGTAAGATCACGGACACCAGCTGCTTGGCAATTGGCTTGATCTTTTGATCCATGGTATCTGTGAAACGTTCTAGCAAAGTCATGGTTTCCTGCCAAAGGCATGTTAGCAAGAAATAAAGAAAGAGCGTGTGCTTGTACCATGAGAACTTCCGGGTATGAATCAGTTGCGGTGACCATGATGATAGACGCAACCTCGGACGCGAAGGGATGGATGAGTCGAGGAGCATGGTTGAGTAAGGAGGTTAAGAGCCGAACGAGGAGAAGCCGGACTTCCTCTGATGGCTCTAGTAAAGCTTCTTCTTGTCCATCCTAGAAGTCACAACCAAAGAATATCACCCAAGTTTTCTAATTGAGAAAGACGTTCTCTCTTTTACCTTTCGAAGTTTGTTTCTCAATGGTACCTTGGCCTACCTTCGTTCCAAACTCTACTTCGTCGGGAAGAGATCTCAATGGCAAGCGCTCCGACACGACCGGAAGAATGTAAGGCAGCAAACTCACCACACATCCTGGAATAATTTCGAGAAGGCTGAAAAGAAAGAAAACGAACAGTCGATACTGCTAGCGTTGCTAAAGTGCTTACCTGAGAAGGATCGACACAGCTAGACAGCGGCATTTCTCCGATGGATCAGCAAACCTCCGCAAGATAGCCTTGATGACGGCATCACTACCTAGCTCCTGAATTTCCTCCTCGCCTCGCGCCCGGACTCCGTGCTCCAGGCGCAAGAGCGCTGCCTTGCGAACGGACACGCTGGGATCGAGCAGACAATTGACATCCCTAGCGATGGCGCTGTCCGCCATGACAAAGAGCCCTAAAGTTTAAAGCCAAGAGCCCTAAGTTTCAAATTGTTCCCACCCAACGAATATCCGGCGATTTAAAAACTAGGGTTTAGATCCTTCGACGTGTCGAAAGCCCGCGGACTCCACCTGTGCATTGTGGTGGCCGTGTTCTTGCTCCGGCTATGGAGGATGCAATGCTACCAGGCGAAGAAGAAGAAGAAGTACCTCAAGAGCTAGACATCTGTGGATTCGAGGCGAGGACATTCTTCCTATTCTTGCTGACAATGGTGCTAGCGATCATCATCTTCCTTCTATGGCATAGAAACAGCGAAGTGGCGTTCCAATGGGTGGATTCCAGAGCTCGACTCTCATCACGCTCCAAGGTCAGTAGTAGCGCTTGATCAAATCGTGGTATCCTCGAAGGTAGAACCAAGAGATTTATACAATAATTGAATATACCAAGGTGTGTTCTTAGTTACTCACAGTGACCACCCTGGGTGACCGTGGCGTTGGGCTGTGCCAGCCGCTCTTCTTGAACGATTCCTTCTTGGGGAACGTCTCGGTGGCGGCGGCGAGCGAGCTGAGAAAGGTGACCACTTCGTCCGAGGAGTTGAGGCAGTAGCGAGCGAGCGAGCGCTTGGACGCCCCCACCGCGCAGGAGAAGTAGTTCTCGCCCTTGAGATCCAGCACCGACGACCCCTCCCATCTCCCGGCCTCCTCGATCAGCTGCTCCTCCTCACTCCTCTTCCTGTCCGGCGACATGGTGGCCGGGTGGGACTTGGCATGGCGTGAGCTGCCGTGCTTGCTCGAGGATTTGCTCACTCGCTTGTCCTGAAGCTTGCCGCTGAAGATTGCCGCATCCAGGAACGGGAGCTCTGGCTCGAAAAAGGTGTAGATGTCTTCGTCCTGTGCATTCCAACAAGGAACTATTTTTCTCGAGCTTGAAGAAACGAAGAGCTTACTTTGCTTAAAAAGTGTCCGATGCACATGACATGGTCGATTGGCGAAAGCATGTGCTTGCTGTGGACGATCTCACCGAGGATGCGATCGATCGCGGACCCCTATGGAACACACAGAGAGCTTTGTCAGCTCGATGTTTGCGAGGAAATAAAAAAAACAACAAAGAAAAGCTACAAGGACCTTCGAAACGCCAACAGGACGGACTTCCACTGACTTTCCACCTTGAACAACGTCTACGGCTGCGTTGGAGATTGGTCCTGTCCACAAGTGCTGAAGCATGTCTCTGGCCTGTACTCTGCCAAACTCCACATCTGGAAAGGAAAAGAAGAGAAGAAAGAGAAAAAGTTTTTTGTGAGGCTACCAATCGAGATTGAGAATGCTTGAAAACACTGTACCTGCGTACTTATAGTTCCACACCAATGATGTCTCACGCGTCTCTACAAACGAGCGTGGTGTTCTTTCGCAAAAATATTCAAACACTAGCTGCAACACGGAAAAGAAGAAGCTTTTAAGCTGCTAGTTTTCTTTTCTCGAAGCAAACCTGCACGCTTTCAACCCAATCCATGTTGAGATGCTCAGGCATGGTTGTCATCCACTCTCCTTGTGTGTGGCGAAGAAACATCCCATTCTCTGCTGCCAGCCACATGTCAAACTCGCCAAAGGCCTGCAAAATATCGCGAGTGATCCTATACTCCAATAGAACAGCGAAGTACCTCATCCAATACGGCACGCTCGCTTCCGCTCAGAATTACTATAGTGGTCTTTGGATCAGTGCATAAGACGTTGAACACCTCTTTGAGATTAGGATGCAGGCGTATCTTCATCTCTCTAATTTGATCAGGGGCTCTTCCACGTGGAGCTTCAATTTGCGCAGTTAACGTAGAGTTGAATCCCTGGATCGCAGGCAGCCGTCAGTTTATGATGGTGAAATATAGCACTACGTTACCAGAATCATGAGACGATTCTTCGATGCTGAATAGTTAGCGATGGCCTTTTCCGTTGGCAGTTGGGGAGGAATGTGCAGAGTACGCAACTCAGCCTCCAAAATAGAGTCGTTCATTTCACTGGTTGAATAGGTGCGTGAGTTTAAAAAAAGAAAAGAAAAGAGTAGAACTTGCCTCGTAAACGTTTCTGCCCACACCTGAGCACTATGAGTCGTAACGTGCATGAAGTTATGACGATGGCGTTCTTCCCTTTCCTCCTCTGGCATGTTCAGTGCTTCCGCAATTGCGTTGGCAGATTCAATGATGTTCCAAGGGTTTATCAGGATGGAGCCAGCACCAAGAGATTGAGCAGCGCCTGCAAACTATAGTTCACCAGCATTCTTAATTAGCACTACTAAGAGAGAACGTACCTCGCTAAGAACAAGAGCGCCTTTCTTGACATTTTGACAAGCCACAAACTCGTAGCTCACAAGGTTCATGCCATCCCGCAGCGAAGTGACAAGCAACACATCTGTTCACACAATAATTGAGCGGATAAAGAAAAACAAAACAGAAAGAAAAACGAGAAAGAACAAATCAAAGAAAAACGCACCGGTGATGGCGTAAAGGGCACACAACTCTGGAAACTTCATTGATCGATCCTGCATTAGACATTTATGGATATCTTCCAAGGCGATGGAATTTAAAACCTTACAAGGTGGTGAATCGGGACCGTCGTAAGAGATCCATAACGACCGTTGATGCGACCAACTATCTCATGAACCTGACTTGCTAGCTTCTGGTCTGCCAAGGAAGAAAGACTTTAGAATGCAAAATACAGAAAAGCAAAAGAGCCATACATTCCAACACGTCCGTCCTCGTCGGAACAGCAATTTGGACCAAAATAACCTTGTCACGCCACTCTGGATTCTCCTCTAAAAACTTTTCGAAGGCAAGCAATTTTTGCGGAATTCCTTTAATCATGTCAAGCCTGTCTACGCCGAGCATAACCTGGTATGCAAAAACACGTAAAAGACTAGTTTCGCTGATACAAAGAGTCAAACCTTGCGCCCAGCAAAGCGAGCGCTCAACTCCTGAATATGTTGCTTTACAGCTTCCGTCTCCACGGCGTGAGTGAACCTCTCGGAGTCGATTCCAACAGGGAACTACAAACTTGAAAAATCAGAGCGTCTGAATATAAGGGTAGACGGGCAGTACCGCTGCAACTCGGGTTATCTTTCCTTGATCTTCCACTCCCTCGGGAGTACCTTCCAGGCCCAGTATCCTTGTGCAGGCGCTGACGAAATGCCTTGCATAGTCGTAGGTGTGAAATCTACATAACAGGAGCAATGCTCGATGAAAACGTGAAGTCGCATGAATAAACGAGAAAGCTTACCCGACTAAGTCTGCTGCAAGAACTCCCTGGAGCAACTCTGCGCGCAGTGGCAAAGTTCTATAAATCTCGGAGGAAGGAAAAGGCGTATGAAGGAACCATCCCACTTTCATGTGGCTGTTATACTCCTTGAGATAGCTCGGAAGAACCATGAGATGATAATCATGGCACCAAACGAAATCTCCTTCCTGGTAGTTTTTGATGACTGCATCCGCAAACAGCCGGTTAGCACGCTTGTACGCGTTAAATTGCGACTGCAAGCTCCGGGTAGCGGCAAGCCTGTCCTCCTGACGAAGCCCAATGTAGTGAAACAGTGGCCACAAAACGTTGTTGCAGTAGCCATTATAATACTGATCGACCGTGGTCTCATCGAGCAAAACCCCGACAAATCCCTGCAAAGAATTTAACAGAAAGGGAAAAAAAATTCAGGCAGTGTACAAGAGTCCCTTCCGGAAGAAGAAGAAGCACAACAACAACAAAGAATGCATAGCTGGCTCATAGAATCTAGCAAAAAAAACGATGAACTCCTCTAATTCACTCATGGAAATTGGAAGACGATACGACTCCTACCAAGAAAGAAATTCGATCCAGCAAAGGCTTACCTTCTCTTCGAGAGCTTGCGCCAGCGACTGACGCCCCACATCGTCTTGGACGTAGACGCCAGGCCAGCCAATCCAGATGACCTGGAACTGCTTCACTCCTGTTCAAAGAGAGCAAATTTAGGGTACTCGCTCCCATTTAAATGCCCTAGGTAGCTAGAAGGAGAGAAGAATGGAAGAACACAACGTACCAAGCAATGCGCTGACAAGCCCTCCAGCACTGACTTCCAAGCTCCATTGTGTGTCCCCCTTCCTCGTCGCCGACACGGGCAATCGATTCGCGACTACAAGCAGGCGCTGCTTCTCGCCCCCTCCCTGATCGGCCGGAAGATCCTCCTGCTGCTGCTGCGATGGCGGCGGATTATCGTCGCGCGGCTGTTGCTCGAGCGAAATATTATCGGCCGGCGGCTGTTCTTGCGGCTGATCCGCGGCGTCGTCCTCGTCGATGGCGTCCTCGGATGCCGATGCGCGCTCGCTCCGCCGCAGCTGCCTCTCGCGGACGAGGCGCTCCACCCGGGAGGAGGCGAGCGAGGGCGGGAGATTGAGATTGGGCGGGACGAATGGCGCCGCCGCTGCTACTGCCGCCTCCTTGCGCCGCGGCTGGGGCTTGCCGGCTGGATCATCGTCCTGGGAATTGAGAGGTGGATACTGCGGCATTGGGATCGATCGATCGAAATATTACGGGATCGAATCGAACCCGCGATCAATCGATCGCTATTCGAGGCCGATTTGGCCGATCATCAATCGCTCAATCGCACAGTGCCAGCGCCGCGAGAGAGAGGAGGAAAAAAGAGAGAGGACGCAAGAGCGACGAAGCGATGGCGATGAGAGGAAGCACAAGAAGAAAGAAATCCTAGTAACCAAACCAAACCTCGGGAGCGAGCGAGAGCTTTATAGTTTACAGCGAACGGGAAAAAAAGGAAAAGGAGGCGAGGGGGAAAAAAAAATTGGGGAGAGCGGCTAAAAATTTTGCTCCAAGAGCTTCTTCCCAATTTGGGAGCGCATCTCCCAAGGCATATGCCATTATACCGGGCGAGGGTAAAATCTGGAGAGCGATAAAACACCCACGCTCACGGCTGCATTATTACGAGCGCGCGATCGAGAGAGAAAGTTGGAGAAAAAGAGGAGAAATTCCTGTGGACGCAGAAGATTTTTGCCCTCTTTTTTGGCACCACAGGCATTGTAGATAAGAAGCGTTTGGATTGGATGGGATGGGAAAGCTTGAAGCAAAGACGCAAGCATTTGGTAGCGAGATTTTGTCAAAGGATTTCTAAGCCACGAAATTGCCAAGGGGCGATTTCGTGGCCTCAGAGAGAAGGAAAAAGGGAAATTAGGGCTCAATTATGTGGGGGGCATGGAATGGAATCATTCGTGCGGAAAAAATGGATGGTGGTGCCGTCCTCCAACGGTTTTCCGGGACATCATTCTTTGTGCGCCAAAAAGGAGGTTAAAATAACGCGCTTGCCCTAACCCTAACTTGCCCACGTGTCCTCTGTTTAGCCCTAACGTCGACGAGGAAAAATGCGCTCTCCGGCCGTTCAAAGCGTCAAGGTGAGCGATGGGATTCGCGCTTCCTAGCTAGGGATGGGTCGATCGCCGGGAGCTAGGGGGGTAATCCGTGTTTCTTGCCTGGCAGAGGGATTTGCAGGAGTTGAAGGCCTCGGATTTCGCGTCCCTTGCGCTGGCGCTCAAGGACGGCAGGATTTCGAGCTTGGAGCTTTCGATTGGCCGCAACGCTGGTAAGCGCCAGTGATTTTTTTTTTGTCTATGATGGAAGATTTTGGTGTTCCTCAGAGCCTCGATTCACCTTTCTCAGTCCCAGACATGCTGACGCCATGTTCAACTTCTCCAGGTCAGTGATTTCTTTCTTTTAGTGTTTTTTTTTTTTACTTCTTACATTGTTCTTTTCCAGAGCTTTGGCGTGGTCAGTCTCTTCAGGGGGGTGGCTGCAGCATTTGGAGCTTGGATTTTCTTTGTGTAAACGAGACTTACAGCTTCTCGTTCATGCGCTATGTAAGCTAGGCCTAAACTTTTTTCGTGTTTTTCTTGAACTTGGAAAAGGCTTAAAGATGGTCTATGGTTCTTTCAGGCTTGTCCAAGACACTAAAGCGTCTGTCTTTTGCAAACAGTGGGCTTGGAGATTCTAACCTTCATCTCCTGGTAAGATGAAAAGAAAGCATTTTGCCTCTGACTAAACACTGATGTTGTTTTCGAGTGATCAAATTACGCAGGCTAGAGGATTTCGTGATTGTGCATCCCTGCAGGTGCTCTGTCTTGCAGGATGCAATCTTACTGATGCTGTAGCTCCAGTTTTGACATCTATCCTCAAGGTCTGTGATTTATTTATTCCATTCTATGGTTTTCTTCCTTTTTCTCTATCGTGTTTGGCCATGCGACAGGCAAATCTGTCTCGGAAAATTCAAGAAGATTGGCAAAACAGCCTGCGCGTCTACAGACAAATGCCAGGCCGCAGTGTGAACAGATGCGGGCTGCGGGTTCTCGATCTGTCGTGGAACATCTTAACAGTAGCGTCCGTGAGGGAAATGTGTACGATATTCCGCCTTGGGCCATCCATCGAAGGTAATAAGATATATTCTCCATCATGAGTCCCCAGAATCTGATCTTGTTTGTTGTGGATTTTTGTCTGCCAGCACTGGATGTCAGGGGAAATAACCTGGATCTCGAGAGCCAGAAACTGCTCAACGATGTCATGAGCGAGTGGGGGATTCTAAAGTTCGTTGACCTCAGGGAAAGTGGAAAGTCCTCTCTTTTGGGAGTTCTCGAGAAGGGGCAGTATGCAACAGAATCACGATTTCCCGTCTCCACGAAGTCTCCAACTAGGCACTACAGTCGAAAGTGGAAGAGGAAGAGTTGGCCCTCGAGAAAGGAGCTCACAGGGCAGGGGGTGTGCACACCAAAAGCAAAGAGAGTATCCGATGCGGAGAGGTACTCATTAGGGACAAGGACAAATTCGCTCTTATCGAACACAAAGCTGGCCTCTCAGTCACTACTTTCTTCGCTTGAAACAGCGCCCTTCTCGCCAGTCACACCGGTCACGCCGAGCTCCCTCAACTTGGAGCCGTCAAGTTGGAATCACGATGATCAAGACGGCAACAGGTGTATCTCTTGTAGCACTAGCACTGATGACTTGAGATGGTCAACCGCCGAAAGGCCAGTGGGTTATAGCAGTGACGCAACTAGCACTGATGACTTACAGCACTTCTCATGCGCCCCCGCCCGCAAGTTGGTGGAGTTTAAAGACGACCCGACCTCCACGAAAAGCAACAACGCAGAGTGGAACGGTTTTCTTACTGATATTGGGAAAGCACTTCTCCAGCTCAATGGTGAGTATTTTTTTTTTCTTTATTCTCGCAAACGTTCCTTTTTAAATATTCTCCGTGCTTCCAGATCGTCTAGACAGATTAATCGGGCCGTGTGGAGAATCTGACAATTTGAGGAGACAACTGTCAGCGCTTGTTTGAGTAGTCCTTTGCTCTGGAGGGAGAAAAAAAACACTTACCTGGTTGGTAAATTTTCATCGTCATTCATAAGTTGGTGGATGCAGCATCTTGTTTGAAACCTTTTGTTCTTTCTTTTCCGAAATGCCAGAAGAATCAGGCAAGTCGATTTAGCATCTTATTGTTCTGATCCTTGTCGTTTTCGTTAGGATCTTTCCGGACATCGTATATGACAAGCTGAACGCTTCATCTCCTCTCGTGCATAGTTCTTGGCCTAATCGATCCAAGAAAGAGACTCGTCCAGCTCAGACGGCAAGCCAAATGCTCGTTCTTTGGTCGCTGTCGACGACGGTTTGTGCGAGGCTCAAGCCAAAATTATGGAGTCGAAACGAGCTGTTGATCAGCATGTATTTTCGGGGGCGTTTTTCAAGATGCTTGTTTTCCTTGTAGCATCCTTGATGGTCTACCGTTGCAAAGCGGACTATCTTCTTGGAGCGGGGAGCTACGACATAACAGGTCCTGCAGCCGATGTCAACATGATGGGATACGCAAATCCAAAACAGAATGCTGCGGGAATTCATCTCAGGCTAAGATCGAGAGCCTTCATCGTTGCAGAAGCAGGAAACGACGGGAACAGGATCGCCTACGTGAGCCTCGACGCGTGCATGGCCTCGCAAGCTGTGACTACTGCTGTGCTTTCCAAGCTCAAGACAAGGTAATGAGCTAGCTATTGTGAAATGCTCTCTCATTGCTGACTCCAGGTACGGGGATTTGTACACTGAGAAGAATGTGGCATTGAGTGGTATACATACGCATTCAGGACCCGGTGGCTACTTGCAGTACCTCCTGTATAGTATAACATCCCTCGGATTCGTGAAACAGTCATTTGATGCTATTGTTGACGGGGCCGTGGCAAGTATCACTCAAGCTCATCACAACTTGAAGCCCGGTTCGATCTTCGTGAACGAAGGTTATCTTTCAAGTCTGCGTTGAATAGCCTCCTCACACTTTATGTTTTTTTATTTTTTCCCCCTCTTTTTCAGGAGAAATTTTGGATGCTAACATCAACAGAAGCCCCAGTGCTTATTTAAACAACCCTGCCGAAGAAAGAAAGAGATACAAGTACGACGTCGACAAAAGCATGCTTCTTTTGAAGCTTGTAGACGCGCAGCATGGTCCTGTTGGCACTGTGAACTGGTTTCCTGTCCACTGTACTTCAATGAACAACACGAATACTTTGGTAAGCGGTGACAACAAAGGTGCTGCTTCTCGCTTTATGGAAGACTGGTTTGACCATCGATCAGTGAAGCGGGAGCCTTCAGCCAACACAAGTCGTGTGAGGAGCAAGACTTCTTTTGTGGCCGCTTTTGCCCAGACAAATGAAGGCGACGTATCTCCAAATACTCTAGGTGCCTTCTGTGGCGACACAAATCTACGCTGCGATTTCAACCATAGCACTTGTAACGGTAGCAACGAGTTGTGCATTGCTCGAGGACCAGGGTGAGTTTTTACGTTTGATGACACTTCTGCGCCTATAGCTTTTGTATTCCAGTTACCCAGACCACTTTGCCAGCACAGAGATTATAGCAACGCGACAGATGGAAAGCGCAATCGAGCTGTTTGCGAATGCAAAAGATTTGCTGAAGGGACCAGTGAATTACAGACAAAGCTACGTAGATTTTACCAACATTAGCATAGCAGCACAGTCGGCGACGACTTGTCCTGCTGCCATGGGATTTAGTTTTGCTGCTGGGACGACAGACGGGCCAGGAGCTTTTGACTTCAAGCAAGGAGACACTGACGTAAGTTGCTGTATTCGTTCTCGATTTGGAGCTGACCTGAAATTACAGGGAAATCCATTCTGGAAAGCTGTTCGTGACTTGCTGAGGAAACCAACCGAAAAGCAAGTAGCCTGTCAAAGCCCGAAACCAGTTCTTCTCGACACTGGAGAGATGCTTTTTCCGTATGACTGGGCTGTAAGAAGTTCCAGAATTTATTTTCTTTTGCATCTAAGTGATTCTTGCAGCCAGCGATCCTTCCAATCCAGATCCTCCAAGTTGGCCAACTCTTCATTTTATCAGTCCCTTCTGGTAACACACTTTCCGCTATCAATTGGACAACGCTATAATTGACGACTTTAATTTGCTATGCCCAGAGTTTACCACCATGGCTGGACGACGCTTGAAAGATGCAGTGAAGGCTACCTTGGTCGAGAAGAGCAACGGAAAGTATGACAAAGAAGTTCGGATTGTTATATCGGGCCTCACGAATGCCTATTCATCCTACGTGACAACTTTTGAGGAGTATCAGATCCAACGCTACGAGGTAACTAACGGATCTTCCTTGTTTCGAGAGGCTTAAGCAAATGTTTTTATAGGGTGCTTCGACGTTGTATGGGCCTCACACACTGAGTGCTTATATTCAAGAGTTTAAGAAGCTAGCCGAGGCACTAGTTCTCGACACTCAAGTTGCCAAAGGACCATCACCACCGGACTTGATCAGTAAGCAAATCTCCTTACTCCCAGAAGTGATCCCAGACACCACTCCAGCCGGCATCAAATTTGGAGACGTCAGCAGAGATGTCGCCAGGAACGCTTCGTTTAGAGCTGGGGACAGCGTGGAGGCCACCTTCTGGTCCGGCTCCCCGAGGAACAACCTTATGACGGAGGCAAGCTACACCATGGTGGAGTTCCAAAGTGCTCCAGGCGTTTGGACTCCAGCTTACGACGACGATGACTGGAGCGTCCAGTTCGTGTGGAAGAGACCGTCGGCAACAATCAAATGGAAAGTTCCAAAGGATGCATTGGCAGGGACGTATAGGCTTCGACTCTTTGGCGCCTCCAAAGCTCTCATGGGAAAGATTGACAACTTCACGGGAATCTCCAGTGAATTTGTCATCGTATAGTATATACGTGAACTTGTAACAGTTTATTAAAGGTCAGTGTTATGCAATTTAAAACCTTTATTTTTATTTCTCTTGAGATTTTTGATTGTCAAGTAACTCCAAGTGATCATCAACAATTTACACCATCTCAAAAGATTACCCAGTCTGGGACTTTTCAACTTCACAGCCACATGTCTCATTTGGGAGTGTTGAGGATAAATTGAAACAACAGCATTGCTATTAACAAGGAAAGTTTGACAAATTCAACAATCATCAAATTATCTAGCCTTGTTACAACATAAATTCACACACAGTTGCACTACAAATGCCAAGAAAAATTGTAATGTCAGCATGAAATGCCCCAAAAAGAGAACCAAGCAACAGCAGCAATAGCAAGGGCTTAATGGCTAAAGTTCCCTGGTGACTGCAGTCACTGTTGACCGGCAGCGACTAGTCGTTGCTAGGGCTTTGACACCAACGCTTTGTCTTTCTCGAGCTTCTCATGGAAGATATTGAACATGAACCCTGCTCCAGCACACATGTGGCACAGGTAGGGAGGAAGTCCACATCGATTCCAGTGAGGAAGATGAGGATCTCAAGGAATTCCTGAAAAGATTTCAAAATGGACAACAGTGAGGATGCTTTTGGGTCTTGAAGGGGAGGAGTGATCCACAACGGGCCCAAGATGAGTTGGATAGTTTGCCATGGAGCTAGAGCAGCAAATTGAACCAGGAAGAAAATGAGTTTGCTTTGGAACTCGAGGAGGAAATCGAACAAGAAACCGCAGGATCAAGAAAGCAAGCAATGATGGCTTCCAGGATGAGGTGAGGAAGATCAGGTGTAAGACTACCTGGATCTCCACCATCCAGGAGTTCCAACCAAAGTTTATCCTCAAAAAGCAACGTGTACTCAATCCCAATCAGTTCACAATTGCTGTGACAACAGAGATGATGTTTGTAGTGCTGACAGCTTTGGAGAATGTAGCGAAGTATTTGGAGATAGGCACTCCATCAGACCTCCCACACTTGGAACAACAAGCTTTGCAGTGGCAGGTCCGAGACTATTGCCTTCAACAGCACACTATACCATCGTATTGCTCAGGGCCTTCTTCTCCGATGTGTCATAGTGACTGAGATTCTTGCTCTACTAAGCTTTTCACATAAGAGCACAACTCCTTCTACATGGCAACTTCTGGCCAACAATCCACAAGGACACCAAGGAGTATGCACAACAGGGTTTATAATGCCAACAACACAACCCTAGGAGCAGCATCCCATGTCTTCGTCAAGTCCATTCTTCAAGTGGGGCCTAGATTTTTTCAGCCCAACATCTCCTCTCAGCTTCATTGGACATTGCTATCTCCTCATTGCAAAACTTCACGAAATGGATTGAGGCTGTTCCCCTCAGATGTGTAGATTAGTACTCAACAGCAAAGTTCATCTATGAGCACATTGTGTGTCACTTCAGCATCCCCACAGTGACAAAGGTGGAGGATTTCTAGGCCAGGTCGTTCAACACCTTCTCCAGCTCTTGAAGATTCAACATGTCCATAGTAGCAGCTATTTTCCTCAATCCAAAGGACAGGCTGAATCCAACAACAAGATCATGAAGGTAGTGCCAGCAAAGTTGGTGGACAGACATCCTCAGAGATGGCACAAACATCTCTGCACAGTACTCTAGGCATTTAAGACAATGTGCAAGACATTAGTTGCAGCAACACCATTCTCTTTGGTGTATGGGACAGAAGCTATACTCCCCATTGAGCTTCATGTTCCCTTGCTTCTGTTCTCTCTTCATCATGAGGCACCGTTTGGGATAATGGAGGACATACTACAGGCCTGAGCATGGGAGATTCTATCTCTGGAAGAACAACTTCAGATATCTGCAGGACATGCCCAATGCACCAAACTCAAACTCAAGACACAACAAGACCAATCTCATGTCGTGCCAGCCCATTCTAACATGGCAACTTAGTGAAGCTCTAGAACCACACTCCAACTTTCAGGTTCTCACCACTATAGACTGGGCCATTCTTTTATGACACGGCACATTGGCGGGGGTGCCTATGTTCTCTCAGATGAAAATGGTGTCATGCTCCAATATGCATAAGATCACTGCTTCCTCAAACGCTTCACATGGTGACTCTTTTCTTTTTTTTCTTTTCTTTTTTCTTTCCTTTTCATATTTTACTTTTCTTTGTAATTTCCAGGATCCTAATCACTGTGAAGAAGTCTCTTTCTTGGATCCCAATTCTCGAGGTGGCATTACTCTCTTTCGTCCGGGATCTCAAGGTTTACCAAGCTATGCATCACTCCTTTTTCTCCTTAATCTATATCACATTCTCCAACATCCCACTCTCACCACTTTGATTCACTCATACCCATCTTTCACAGTCACAGTCACTTCCCACACTATTGTCTATCTTTTGCTACATTTGCCCAATTCACATTTTCATCCATATCTTGCCATGCACACTATAGTTTTGGGACTTTTAACCATCACTATATTGGGACAGATCATACAAAGCTGCCAGTAGAGTTTCAACAAGTTTGAACATACAAAAGTCAAGTTACAAAGTGGATCAACAAAAATAGATAACCACCATAAATCTCAACTTTAGAAGCTGATTTCTCCCAGCTGGTTGGACCTAATGCACACACAAGAACCCAGGCATGGTGGATGGATGGTGTACCCACCACCAAAAAGGAGCAATAAAATTTTACCATCAATTGCAACAATTGTGATCACATGCACAAAGCACTCCAACACCACAGCTACTAGTCCTGACATCCACAGTTCCTTCTACCACCTTTTCCCATCATCCACACCTTTTTCTTATCCAAATCCCAAACACACATCTCTCTCATCTTTCCATTGCAAGCTTGGGCGACTTGAAGAACTTCCTGAACGCTTGAGAACCCATAAGGTTGTGATCCAAGTGAGTGCTTCTTCTAGCTTTGATTTCCATTCTCTTCTCTATATTTATTTTTTCCACTAATCACTGTCTTCACAATTTTCATTAATTTTCTTTGGTTTTCTCTCCTTTTTCTTTATAGACTTGGGTTCAGTTTGCACTCACAGTTTTCCCCATGTGGTTTTCCCTATAACTCTAAACTCTATCCTTTTTCCATTTCCTTTGTTTCTTTTCTTTATTTTGGTTTCTCTAGTTTTTATAGTTCTCTAATATGGGTATCACATCAGACCATTTGACTGAGAGCTTCTCTTCATGCAGCAAGCATGTTCGATCCACCGTGGTCACCTATTGGAATGCAAGCCATATCCATGAGCCATTAGCCACCTGAGAGAGAGCGAGAGAACTAAAGAATATTCCAATTTCTGGAATATTCTTGGGTATTGTATAAAAGCCAGGGAGAAGAGATGGAGTTTTGGAGATACATCTAAAGCATGAGATCAGTAAAGTGTTGAGCATCTAGGCATAGTTAGGGATCTCCCACTACTCAATATACAAAGGAAATTACAATATCATGCACTGTCAAAGGTATAAGTCAATCAACTATGACTTGAATCTTTGTAGGATTAACTCTCACACTATACACTAAAGTCAAATGTTTAAAATATCCAATCTCTTCCAAGAAAAACTCATACTTGGATAACTTTGCATATGCATCTCATGTTCCTCCACTATAGAGTTAAACATTAAGATATTATCAAAATAACTAATTATAAACTTCCCCAAGTAAAGCTGTAAAACTTAACTTCTAAAAAGTCAAATAGCATCACTAAAAACTCATATTGACCTGTTGTCATGTGGAATTTGGTCTTCAAACATCTTCTGACTTTACACAAATCTGATAATACCTTTATCTTAAATCAATTTTTGTAAAATACTAAGCACCATAAAGATGATTGAGAAAATAATTGATATAATGGGAACATATTTTTCACTATCCTACCATTTAATCCCTTGTAGTTCATATAAAGATGCCATGTACCATTTTTCTTTTTAACTATCACCACTAGGGTAGACAAAAAAAGCTAACTTATCTGAAGGTACTCAAGAAGTTGTCCTTAAATTTAGCAGGATTAGTATGAGTTGGCTGTCAATGATAAGGAGTAACTCCAAGAACCAAGTCAATCTTATATTAAATCCCATGTTCTGAGGGCAAATCATCAAGTAACTCATCTAGTATTACAAAACTCCTCCTAAATGTAGTTCATATGAGCTTTATGTTCATGAACATCCTCCAAATCAAACATGATTATATTAGAAAAAAAATGGGTATACCATGAAAAAATTAGCTATCTCATGCTTCACCAATAATCAATAGAGTATCATTATTGTCTGTCCTAACAATTTCTTTCACAATGCCACCAACTTCAATATATAGAACATTGCACTCTCAATCAATCTTTAGCTTCTTGTCATAAAACCATTCCTTTCTAAGAAGAACATCTATATGACTAAAATCCATAACCTAGGATGAAAGATGGTAATCTCTAAATCAATAAAAGAACATTTAGAGTTTATTCACCATAAACATGAATGCTTTGTCCAAAGGCCATAACTACTTTGTAGATTACCAAATTCTTTTTCATAAATAAACTAAAGTTCTATATCACCTTGGAGCTAAAAAAGTTGTTAATAGCACTTGGATGAAAAAGAATGCTAATCTCATTACCCTAAATGTCTTTTTTACCTTTCACAAGTTGATTGTATACAAAACCATTAAACTTCAGAGAGTTGATATGAACTTAAAATTTTGGTTCTTAAACTTTAACCACCAGATGTGGAAGAGCCACCATAGGAAACTCTTGAGTTGTATTTATAATGAATTCCATATTCACATTAGCACCTTCATAAAAAGACAATCTTTGCCATGATGTCCAAAACTTTATGGCAATAAAAACAATTACACTCCATCTTATTTTCTTCTATTGGTCCAAATAAAGCTTTTAGCTTTTTTGTTATCTCCATTTTTCAAGCTCTAACACAATAATAGTTGTTTTTTCCCTGAATATGAAGCATCAGCTAGCTAATCATCACTTTGACTTCCCTGTTGACTATTTTGTTGACTATAATTGACCAAGTTGACTAGTGATTTTGGCAAAAAGGTCTATTATCAATGCTACTAGAATATCCTTCTTGACTTTCTTTAGTAGCTCATTATAAATGCTGTAAGACTAAAGTAAAGATCACAAAAGTTGTGGGATATGCATCCCTTTACTTGATTTTTAGCAACTAGTAAACCTTTTCAAACTTCTTGACAAATAAACTGTGGAATTTTTTTTTAAAATCACGTCAAAAAGTCAACTTAGAATTACCTTTAATATAGTTCTTCCACCACAAAGAAATATAGCTTGTAAGCTTTTAAAAAAAATCAATAGACCAATAACTTTCCTATGATTCAAACCAATAATAAACCTTATAGTTGTCACAAATATTTAGTGATGATTTTCATTCCACAATACTATAATATTTGGCATGCTTCACATATCAATGGTAATATCACAGATACAAAACTGATTCACACCTTCAAGATTTATGTGAAATAAATCTTGTAAATCCTCTATTAGAGGTAGAGATGATGTGGCATGTAGTTCTACCTACATGGCAGTCCATCCATATACAATTGAATACACAGAGAAAGTTCTTCCTCCTCGTGCGCATCTCTTCACTGCTAACATGGTATTGGAGCAATTGGCTCCCTAATCCAAGGCATGGCACTTGCTAGCTAGGAGGCCAATGACAAGGAGGAGGTGAGCCTCTTGATTGCAGTCCCTTTTTGCAATGCTTGAAGCTTTTGGTAGATGTGCTAGATGCTTGAGGCATTGCATCAAGGCACTAGGCTGTGCAAAGGCACTAACTAGGAAGCAATAGCAAGCAGAGCATAAAGCCAGTAGGAGATTGAGAGATTTCAGCAACCCACATCAAAAATTGGATCAAGCAAGATTTAAGAACATTATATAACAATTCTTTGCATGAATTTCTAGCAATTGGGAAGGATGCTTATGGAGATTCAAGTGCCTGGTAGTAGTAGAAATGGGAGTTTGGCAGTTCACAGCCAAGACTACATGCTAGTAGCAAGATTGAAGTCATAGCAAAGAACAAAGAGTGTGCAAGCAAGTGAGCCATTTCTAAACCAAACACTACACTTTTAATACCTTATTTGTTATAATCATTTTATAGTGGAAATATCATTCTAAAATAAAATATATTACCTATAATTGAATAGTTCTACATGTTTATTCTTAGGTCATGCTTGGTGTTGTCATCCAGCCCTTCCACTACCTGGATTTTCCACGCTTCCATTATTCTTATAGCAGACTAGATACTCCATCACTCGCTTAATATATGCAATCCTTTGATCATTGTGTCAAATGCTCTCCAAATCAGGATCTCTCACTTGATAAGCTTATCACCAAGCTAGAAAATATGATCACTCTTAAAGTTCATCTCATCACCATATAAGTTTGAACATTTAGCCTCATACTTCTAAGTAAGGCTTTTTATACTTATACTCACATTCTTGCCCCTACTTGCAAAATAGTGACAAAAAAGAAAAGAAAAAGAAAAACAAGAATGTAGAAAAGAGAAGAAAAATGAGAAGAGAATAGAAGAGAACTTAGTCTCAAACCCCAAAGACATGGATAAGGATAAACACATGTCACTCTCTCTACTCTACTCTGCATAAACAGTTATAGGTAGAAGAAAAAATGGTTAATTCAATGCAAATGCATACAACAATGAGTGGGGGTTGTTTTCTAGCATATTTAAGTGTTATTTATATACTTAATGATTTTGTAACCATTTCTAATTGCTTCTCACTTGTCTATGATGAGCGTTGCCTAGGTTGGGTCTTTTTTCTTTGGATGCCTAAGCTTAGACATAACTCTATTTTGCTTAAGTTTTTTTCTTTTAATTTGCTTGGGATAATACACAAGATAAAAAATTTACTTCTTCATCACTCCCCCATAACAAAGCTATTGCCTATCCTCAGGCAGTTGAATTTTCCAAATCCTGCTCTAAGTTGCTAAGCTTGGTCTTCATAGTGATAAACTCAATACTTCAATATAGATCATTGAGTTCTTGACGCATGAATTAATTTTCCTGGTTGAGCATTGTGATGCATTGGTCCTAGCGGTTGATGTGCTCTGCATCTGTCGTGAATGTGACTTCGGGTATTGAAAGATACTTATCAGTTAGTCTTTACGAGCACTCTTTCCTTACTGCCACGACAGCAGAAGGTCAGTATTGCTAGTTCCCTTTATTAGCCCCTCTTGTCCAAGTGTTAGTAAATTAGACTTAGCATCTGTACTTGGCCGGATGAGTATAAGGAAAGAATTCCTAAGTGTCTATTTAGCCAAATATACTTAGCCCGACTTGTTAGTTTTCTTTTGCTTTGTCTTGCACTAGCTTGGCAAGAACTCTCGCATATTGAGACTAGTCCCTCAATATCACCAGATGATAGCTTACCGTGTTTGCCAAACACCCTCGCTATCGTGCCCTTTGTGTTAGTCTCATTTCGGTCCCAAATGCTATTTATGGAAAGTGTCTAGATTAGCTCATTTGGCATATATACGGAATGTAAAGATCCGCCTGAACACAATGGTATTCGTCCTGTGTTCAAATTCGCAATTTAACACCATTCCATATTTAATAAGTTTCGGACTTGTCCCAGAGACTAACTCCTGGTACTAAGGGAGGCTTGGGGTGAAAGCCCAAAGCGTGTGTCCCTCAAGGCTGGTGGGGGGGGGGGGGGGCCCTTTGGGGGGGTCCAAATGTATAGCAGGGATAGTGGTTGGAATGCATGTCCGACCACCTTAGACATTAGTTTGGCTTCCGTTGGGCTGTGTTGCTCCTTGTTCTGTGTCCGGCTTGGGTCTAAGCCCAAGCTCCACACTACTCTAGTCGGTGGGGTACCCTCCTCCTCGTGTTAGGCCAACAGTATGCCAAAATTGTGCCAGACTTTGTTTGACACCATTTTGCATGCAAGTGCTGGATACAGGGAGCTGGTGCTCGTGGGATTGTACCGCACCCTCGTTTCGTAGTGCAACAGGCTTGGAGTTCGGCTCCAAATTCAGGTGCACTACAATATCAGTGGATGTGGAAGTCAGGATTGCACTTTTGAGTTCTTGGATTATGTGGTGTTGATAATTCTACTCACCCATGAGTCCATCCACTTTCTTGATGATTGTTTTGAGATAACTTAAGACCCATATATAATATTTTGTTGTTTCTTCTTTTTCTACCAGCTGCATCAACTCATAGACTGACTGCTTACATGTTCTATTGGTGTGTTGAGCAAGCTTCTCCATAAAGCTTCGGACTGTTGGCTTGCTCAGCTGACTTGCGGTCTTGTGAGCGAAGGCGCAGCTAGCCTTGACCTTGTAGTGCTACTATAGCATTTGCTACTGCTATGGCTGCCTCATCTCGCTAAATTGGTCAGCCGAGGGTGTGTCACTATCAAATGCGTAAGTGGACTAGAGAAGAATTCCTCCACTTCACCTAAATCCTCTTTTGTAATTGCGCCCTTTTTGTCCCATTAAGTTTCTTGGCTATGATCTTCTTGGCTTAAACTTGCCTCATTGGCTATATCTACAGTCAATGGTTTTACAACATTTGTAGGTGCATCATGTGTTGGACTTTGTGGCTTAAGTTGTGGAATTTCTTCCACAACTTTGGCATCCATCATTTGCCTAATGTTGTCCATTTGTATACTCATCACTTTCTTGATGCTCGAAGAGATTTGTATTAATATCAGAGTTATCTTTGTAGACATAAATGAGTCACAACTTTGTTCCTAATCCAGGTGTTGCATTTTATCACTATAGTTGTTGCATCCAACTTTTCCATGATATACTCGGCCATTGGATTTCTGCAGAGCAAACCCTAGAGGTCTCGCAGCTTGGATTTTCAAATCTAGGTGGAATTCTGTTTTGAGGGGAGAATTTTCCTCACTTGAATCCATGTCATCGAGATTTTGCTCCACATCCACATCTCTCACTATCTCCCTCAAAGGAGATATTGGAGGTGGTGCCTCAATGGCAAGGTAAGGCATGAGATTCTCCTAAGTTGTGTAATGCTTGTAGATGCGCCACAAAAAGATGAAAACTTTTATGCCTTCCTTTGCATACTTGTAAAGCAATATTTTCATTTTTGCCACAAATCCATTGTAGGCAAAATGAGCTATGTTTATTTGTGGTCTAGTCTTGATAGCTTTCAATAGGCGAACTATCTTAATACTAACATTTTGTGCAACTGTCTTCTTGTCGATGATGTGTGAGACATAAATCCCAAAGCCCCAAAGTGGAGCCAAAAGGGTGCCACGTGGTAGTGGCCGAAGTGAAAGCCAAATGAGAATAACATGTTTGGACTAAAAGCTTCGACTTGAAAAGTCGAGAGCGGGAGTGGAACTCCCAACGAAGCGTTCAAGGAATAAGCACAAAGCGAGCAATAAGAGAGTCTCTAGAAAAGGGACACAAGAGGACTAACACACAACACGTGGTGGAGTCTAAGATGGACCGAGATGGATTCTAAGATGGACCCGAGATGGAGTCTGAGATGGAGTTTGAGATGGACCTGAGATGGATCTAATGGAGTCCGAGATGGACCCGAGATGGAGTCCAAGATGGGCCTGAGATGGAGTCTGAGATGGACTGAGATGGAGTCCGAGATGGACTTGAGATGGAGTCCAAGAAGGACCCAAGATGGAGTCTGAGATTGAGACCGAGACCGAGACCGAGAACAAGACTGGGATCGAGACTAAGACCGAGACCGAGGCCGAGGTCGAGACCAAGTTTGAGCCTGAGCTCGAGTTCGAGTCTGAGTTTGAGTTTGAGTTCGAATCCAAGGGTGAAAGCCCAAAGCGTTCATCTCCCAAACCCTAGGGGGTTTGGTGATAGTAGAGGGAGGACTCTAGTGGAGTCAGTTTGGCCAGGAAAGGCTAGTTTGGCCCAGGAAGGTTGTACCCAGGTGTTGGGTGATGGGATGTCCACTAAGAAGTCCAAGATTAAAGTGAACATGGACCAACAAGCGGGGTATTTTGGTGAAAAGTGTTCAAGAGCCAACTCTAGTTCCCTTGGGAAATCGAATGGTCAATGCTCCCAATCCAAGCGTGGGTGGCACTATCTACTTGGATGCCTGGCATGACTCAACGGAACCTCACTCTAAGCCCATGGCTAGAGCACCCAAAAGTGGAAGGTGGGGAGAGTACCCATAAGGCTCGCGTAGGGCCACGGTGTTCCGAAATATTGTCCCAAAGTCCCCGATTGTGGAAAGGAAGAGGGGCAATCCTCTAGTGTAGTGACAAAAGCTATGGTCATATGGTGTGGAAGTCCTAAAAGACAGTGGGACTTAATGGTCAGGCCTGTGAGCTTTGACCCAATAGCAGTGTCGGCGAATATAGCCATGGATAAAAAGGGACTTGGTAAGGATTGGAAAAGGGATATTGAGGAATGTTATTCCCCATGTCTGTGGGCATCCTAAGGATGATAAGGAGTGGATCTGGGATGACCACTCATGGACGGATGGCCCAGTTTATAAAAGATGAGACTGTGAGGCAAGTGGTGTTAGACCACCAATGTGGCAAAGGTAAATGGACATGGTCTTAGCGTAATGGGCCAATATGTCAGTGGTACCTTTGGGTGTCGATCATGAGATCGGACATGTGGAGAACTTGGACCAAGTGCAAAGGTTGAGTGGCATGGATGCCACTCTCGGGGCTAGCAAGCCCTAAGTCTTGAATTGGACTTATGGAAGTTGTGAATGAGACTCTTTCAAGTGGTCGGAGGTGTGGTTAAGTGATTAAAGTAGAATGGAAAAATTAGTCGCTTACATGATAGCATACATAACCTTAAGCCTAGCATGATTATCAGGTTTCAAGTAGGTGAAGTTGCCTCCTTGTTCAAATGTGTAGTTATGAGGACATATTGATTGGGCATGCGATCCTTCGTGCTTATCATGATTATTTCGACCTCATTTTCTAGGTGAAAAATCTGAGCAAACTGTGTGAGTCTAAAGGGATGGACTCATCTATAGAAAAGAAAAACATACTTCGTTATATACCACTTCTACATAAGCTTGATCCCTTACTTGATTGATATTTTTCCTTTGAGTAGCTCCACATAGGTGTAAGCAACCAAAGGGAACGACTTGAGAGACGATCCATGGGGTTCAAATATAGAGGGAAAGGGCCCATGAATAAGAGTGCACCCTTTTCCAATCGGTTAAGGGTCTTGGGATACTTAGGGTTAAGTGTCCTTGGGTTTGAATAGTACTGGGTTGGGTGACCTCCCGGGAAGTCCAAACTCAGGAGCTTACAATAGGCAAGTAACCTAAAAACATTAAACTAAAACTTATCATAGGGAGAAAGCACAAGCTCCCTAGATAGCTTTACTTAGCTATAATCAAGATCCTTGTCATTAAATGAGATTTTCTCCACACGTTTGTCTTGTCTATGCATTTTTGCCGTCCGTGGAAATTTGTAGGCAAAACACTCAATGTTAAGCAACTGGGAGACATAGTGTGGTGCTAATGGAGGTGCCCAAAAGAGACCTTGCATCAATAGTGTTTCAAGAGTGCAGTTGACGACTTGTGGTAGTGGTGTGAGGACAAGATCACTTCGCCTAATTGAGGGTATGCTCGATCTAGTAAGCGGCGGTGATGGCATTTATTCTTACGTAGCCCTAAGCAATATTTGAGCTGCCATACATTGCTTCAGAGCTAAGCTTGGAGTGTTAGTGCATCTTGATGGTGGAGTAAGTGAAAGGGAAAGAGTGAGAGAGAAAAAGAAACTTTTTAGCTGCTTCCAAATTACCTAGGTCACCCTACCTTATTGTGTGAACCCTAAGTTTTGTCCTCTTACATTTGTTTGCTTTTGTATGCAAATGTATTGTGGAAAATTATTTTCCTTGTTGGTCTAGTAATCTCTGCTTATTAATCCTTATGGTTTGTTGGTAGAGTTCATAGAATTGGGCAAGAAAAATGTAGATATTACTTTTAGAGTATTTGCCCCTTCTTTTCTTTTCCTCTAAGTCTTGCATTGCTTGGAGAAACTTTTTATAGGCCATACCAGCAAAATTTTGAAAAAAAGCCTACTCTAGAGAAAGAAATATCTATCTAATATATCCCTTGATTTCTTTCCATGGAACTTTTATACCTTAAGATATAGATAATATTTATGTTTATATCTTCATGATACTTTCTTGAACGGTTTAAATTTAATATTGCAGTATCATCCATGTTTAAAATATGCACTTTAACCATTTTTGGAATTGATATCTTAAATAAAATAAATGGCCCATTCTATTTTCTTTTGAATTTATTTCTAAGAGCATCTATTTTACCTTGATACTAAAGGACTTTATCTTTTGGTTTAAGCTCATAAGATATTTTCAATTATCTATCATGCCTAGCCTTTCTAGTTTTTTGAATTGCATATAGGGTTTAGATTGCTCTAAGCTTCAGCTCATCTAAGTTTTCTATTTCGGCAAGTCTTTTCTTAAGAGCTTCTTTTTCATCTAAGCCATTTTTAATTATAATACGCAAAGAGCGAATTATAAATTTTATAAGAATTAAAGCTTTCTACATAGATAAGACAAAATGGTATCTTATCTATAGATACTTTATATGCAGTCTTATAAGCCCGCAAAGTATCTAAGATTTTCTCATCCCAGTCTTTTTTATTATCCTTTACAATCTTTTTCAAGATATTTTTAAGCACTTTGTTAGTACATTTAGTTTGATCATTACCTTGCAGGTAATATGGTGTGGATTTTTTGTACTTAAGAATAAATTTTTATATAAGAATTTTTATTGTTTCATTGATGAAATAGGTGCTTCTATCTATGACAATCTCTTTAGGAAAATTAATTTTACAATCATATTTTCATAGAAGAATTTGGCAGTATTAGCAGTTGAGGCTTGTTTCATAAGTATAGCTTCTACCCATTTAGTCATATATTAGTGATGACTAAAATGTATTTGTCCCTCTTACTACTTATCACCATAGAACCTACAAAATCTAATCCCTATTTAGGAAATGTTTCATATGAATAAGTAGGATTTGGTTTATGTATTTGCTTTTTAGACAGTAGTTTATGCCTTTGGCAAATATCACAATTTTTGCAAAAAAACATTGTATCTTTCCAAACCATAAACCACCATAACCCTGGTTATAAGACTTTTTTAATAGTGATTTCATTTGCAAAAATAGCCTCTTGATGGGTATAAATGAACTTCTTTTAAGATTTCATTTCTTTTTTCTTAAATATTAATACATCTCCTTAGTGTTCCATTGATACTTAATTTATATAGGTGCTCCTTCACGACAAAATAAGGTTATGTCCTCAAGGCAAACAACTTCTTTCTTTCTAGCAAGTCATGGCGGGGTGGAATGATGTATATAGAAAGATAGATTTATATATCTTCTAAGTGGTTAGTACAAAGATTGCAAATAAGTGAGTATCTAGGAGTTCATCTACCTTAATATTAGGTGACTCTTTTGTAATGATGCAGCTTAGGCAATCGGCTTGTTCATAGAATTTTCCAAGCCTATGTACTATTTTAAGATTATATTCTTGTAATAGTAAAAACCATCTAGTTAGTCAAGTAGATATGCATGGCTTATTAATAACATATAAAAGAATAGCAAAGATAATTACTTTTTTTGCCAAAAGATAATGCCTAAATTTTTATAAAGCATAAATTACGCCTAAAGCCTTTGTTTTAATTATTGTGTAGTTATGCTCAGCAAGATTTAAATGTCTACTGTCATAATAGATAAGATGATATTTTTGATCACTTTATATTTTGGACAATATTACACCTGTGGCAACATAAAACATATCCATCTGTAAGTAAAACCTTTTTGTCCAATCTAGTTTAACAAGTATAGGTGTCTCTTTGAAGCATTGTTTAAGCCTTAAAAATGCTTCTTTATAAATTTCATTCCATATAAATGGAGTATCTTTCTTTAAAAGATCAGGAAATGGCTTGAAAATCTTTGCATAAACTTTTATAAATCATCTATGATAATCAACTTTGCCTTAAAAGCAATAGAGACTTTTTAAGTCATATGGTGAAGACATTATTTAAATCACTTGAGTTTTGTCTTTGTCTACAAGAATGCGTTCCTTGTATACAATATAACTTAGAAGTATGCCAAAATTTACAAAGAAAGTACACTTCTTTAGATTAAAAGAAATGTTATATTCTCTATATTATTGAAAACAAACTATATGATCTATTTTAGAGTTAAAAACACTAAAATTATCTATAAAAACTCTCATGAAATTAGTGAAATATTTTTTGAAAGTGTTTGTCACAACTCTCTGAAATGTAAAAAGAACATTACATACATCAAAAAGCATTTTGCAATAGGTATAAATTCCCTATATGCTTATAAAGCCATTTTGTGTTCATCTTTAGACATTACTTCCACCTAGTTATAACTAGAAAATCTATCTAAAAATAAATATATCTTATGGCTTGCTATTGAATCTAAAAATTTATTTGTGAAAGGAATAGGGAATATATCCTTTTTTTGTTGTATCATTTAGCTTTTTGTAATTCACACAAACTCGTAACTTGCCATTTTTCTTATACATAATTATAAGTAGTGAAAGCCATTGAACATTCTAGATTGGATAAATATCTTACCCATAGAAGTTTATCGATTTCCTCCTTAACTTTACTATGGTAATTGGGATTTATTTTATAGGGCACCTGCCTTTTAGGTATATTTTTTGAGAGTATCTCAATACGATACATATAGAGTTCTTGTGGGATACCTTTTAAATCTATGTAAAACTAAGCAATAATTTCCTTATAATCTTTTAGTAAATTTATGTTTTAATTGTGAAACTCACTTTGCAATCCTTAAGTAATTGTAACAATATACAGATTATTCTTATTTACTAAATTGATTTGCTCAGATGGTTTATCACAAGAAACATGTGGAATATAATTTTTCTGTTAATCAATTTTATAGGCAAGATCCTCCTTTAGGGAGAAATCTCTTATAGCTGTATCAACGTTTGGTTTAGGGGCTTCTTGCCTAGGTACTTCTTTAAGTATTGAATAGAAATCAACTTCTGAAACTGGCTCAATTTCAAGGAAAGCTTCTAAAATTTATTGTTCTTAGAAATCATTTAAGCCTTCTTCCTAATCACAAAATTGAGTTTTGAGGGGTTGATATTTCCTTTTCAACTGTATGGTGGAAGTAATGGGCATAGATCTTTTCTAGTTACTTTGCTCTATACACAAAAAACCATTTTTCCAGTTTTAGTTTGTGCAAAAAATTTTTAGCCAATGTTTGCATAGTAAAGTTTTATAGGTAGAATCTTGTCATATCATTTTAAGCATGATATAATTGAGTTTATACTTTTAAGCCAGCCATATTGATTAACAAATTTCTAATAATTCTAATAGGTCTGACACTTCGGTCATCAGCCATTCATACATTAAATAGGGCTAGTTGAATTGGGCCTAGGCTTAATTCTTTGTAAATACTCTTTTCTAGAATATTTACATTTGAGTCATCATTAATAAAAGTTTTAGATAATAGATTTTTGCCAATTTTTATATCAATTAAAGAAACTTCATCATCACAATCCCCTAGCTCAATTACAATGGTTATAAATAGAATTAAAGTTTTTTCTTTCTTAGGCGACTGGGTTGGGAGACCACCCGGGAAGTCCAAACCAAGGGGTTTACAACTTGTGCATATGTGCCTCCTCCTTCCACATGTGCAAGCTCTCTGAGTAATACGGTTCTAAGTTAAGGTGCTATAATGAAAAGTTAGCCTAGAGTAAATGTAACTCCAACATTTAAAATGCCTTTCACTGCCTTTTTCTCATCCTTGTCATCTAGCTTTAGTATAGGATTTTCCTTTTGAGCTAGTGATTAATTTATACTAGCTTGTAAAGGTGTGAGACTATCTGTGTTAAAATCACTATTCCTCAAATTAACTTATGGTTGCAAATCTTGGAGTTGTTAAGTAATTTTTGCGTTGATTTTTTTTTTTGTGCCATTGAGAGTTAGGGATGATTTCTACTTCATCATCACTCTCTTAATTTTGGCTTTCAGATTCAACCTTTCTTCATTGGGCTTTAGTCATGACGTAAACACTAGGTAGCTCTTTTATATTTAATTATTCTATCTCACCATGCCTAGGTTGTGTATCCTTAAAAGGCTTATCATGCTTGCTAGATGATTCAGCATGATTATATTGCCTAAGATAGCGAGTAGAAGTCTTAGCTTGATCATACTCTTTTAGCCTTTCATATTCTTTAAGCCTTTCATATTCTTTAAGCCTATTGTAACCTTTTGGTTGATCATATTCTCTATGCCAATTATAGTCTCTAAACCTATTTTCCTCATAACTAGGTGGATAATCTCAAAAATTACCCCTAGGCAAATAATCCAGATGGTCATTTTGTCTTTTAGTACGTGGGTATTCATATTTGGCACTTCAATTATCATTATAATCATTCCTTCTATAATAACTTTTATCATCAAATGAGTAGCTTTACCTATATGTTGTTTTATCAATTCAGGTTGCTTGTTGGCCTCCTAATTGTTTAAACAAAGTTCTACATTCCTAACTTGAATGCCCCTCTTTTTCATAAATTTGGCACTTGATTAGCTAGAGTTAGCATTCTTTCTTGTTATGGCCTCATTTGGTACACCAAATCCCTTATTTGAGATTGATTTACAATTTGAGGTTTTTTAGACGATTAGTTTCCTTATTTATAAAAGTTATCTTTTCATTTAGCTTCACCATATCTAACATTTCATATTGTTTTATGAGATTATGGTAGGCAATTATAGCTTTTTTCAAGTCATCAAAATCTATATAAGCTCTCTTTATCACATGTTTATGATAAATTTTCTTGAGGCTTTATATGTATAGATATAGGTGCATTTTGTCTAACATTAAGTCTTTACAATAATGTTTGTTAAATCAAGTTGTATATTCCTTGATTGTCTCAAATTTTTTTTGATGAAACTTTTGCAACTCACTATAGTTTTCTCTTAGGTTTATTTCCATGGAGAAATTTTTAAGAAAAAACTTTATATACTCATCAAATATGCCAAGTTTTTAGACATCATTGCAATAATATTAATTTTTGGCTTTGTTTTTTAGTGTATAGGGGAAAAGATTCATTTCCTACCCATTTGCGTGATTAAATTTGATTGAATCTGTGTATTGTTTAATATGCAGTTGTGAGTTCTCTTTTTTAATTCTAGAAAAAGATGGATATGTAATGATGGTGTTTATTGCCGTTTTTGCAATTGATATTGTGCTTATTGCAATTTGACAACAAATGCTCTGATTTGCAACTAGTATAAGCAAAATAGGTGTTTGGTTCATAAAGGAACTTGGATCACTATTAAAAGGTAAAGGCTACAAATAGCTCTTCTTCCTTTTATGGAAAATCACTTCAGTTGTTTTGTATTCCATTACTCTCAACTGAAGCAGAGGCATTTTCTATATGCTGATGCTTCCAAAGAAGAGTAACATATGGATTTATGTATTCTAGATGACTGTCAAAGTTGTATTAAGATTTTTTATCTCTTCTTCATTGAGATGTACTCAATATGCTTTCAGCTCGCTCTCTTTTAAGCTTTTCTCTAGCTTAGTTGAACAATAATTTAGTCTATTCTAAAGGGAAGTTAAGATTGTAAATATCACGAGTAAGTGCTTTGTAATCTCATTCTAGATTTTATAAATACTTATTTTCAAACTACCTTTCAGTCGTTAAATTGTGAGGGAAATATTATATATCTATCACTTTGTTTGGTATAGATAGTAACAATTTTATGTATAGGGAGCATGCCTTCTAAAGCTTTATAAGTAAGATCATTTGTTGGTTTATGCTTATATATTTCAAGGTCTATTAACGTTGCTACTATAACAAGCCTAGTTATTATGCCTCATTTGTAAAGTGAGTGGTACAAAGTTTTAGTATGCAATATATTCCCCTTGTAAATTTGGTTATCAGTCACTCTTAAGAGCAAACACCTAGCTTCCCAATCAATTGCGTAATAGGAATGGCTTTCCTCTAGAGGCCAAATATCTAGGATATTTCTTATATGAAAGTCCTAAAAATTTCTCGAGCAACAAACATTATTTTTCATAGCATATTTATCTTACTCAAGTGTGGTCCACCTTAAGAGATTTTTACTCCACAAAATTTTATTGCATATCAATCCAGACTTGGAATTGATTCAACGTCTATTAGCCAAATTATCAACAAGTGTATTTCTACTTATGGGTATCCAAGCTTTTTTATGAACTGTTAAAGTTTCCACAATAGTTTTTTTGCCTAAGATTGCATAAAATATTAGCAATTATCTAGTAGGCAGAATTTTATAAATCCTTTGTAGATTATAATATTTAGGATTTGCATCTAGCTTGAACAGATAGACTATCTCTTTGTCTAGGAAAAATTTTAGTACTATTTTCTTTTTGTATAAGTAACTCCACATATATAAATCTTGCTTACATTGTGTACTTACAAAGTAATCTAGGTGTATTATCACATCTTCCTTGACAATAGTAAAGGTATTAAAAGTTAGACTTCTGTATACCTTAAGCAGAATATTGTCAAGTATTTTGCTCAGTAATTCATCAAGTTGTTTAAGCAGTTTTGTTAAATCTATCATTTGCTGACCTAATTAGGCACACAAGATAATTTAGTTTTTGCTTTCTTATATTTTTGCTTAGTCACATAGAGTGAGGATCAACCAACTTTCGTCTAGGTCTATAAGCAAAATGTATCTTTTGATAGGTGTAGTGGATTGCTAGTAAACATTTTTATTTTATCTACCCCAATTCCCCCATTCAACTTTTATCAAGACTATAGAGGGTCATCAATATTTAATCTCTCCACTTAGGTGCATAAAAGGACTTTCCCTTTCTGCCCATACTTAGTATGGTTAAGATTAATTTAATACAAGGTCTTTGATATGTGACAATCAATTCTGGAATAGCTTATCTGCTTCATAGTGGGTCTTACCTTTTAAATTATATCTAACCTTGCTCTTATAACTATGAAATTAGAAAGAGTGGCCTATTACTCTTGACAAATTTTAGGTAAACCTCTTTTAAATGGATCAATACTAAGGACTAATTTGAACAGGGTATGGAAACCAATCCATAAAATTATCTTGTGGAATTAATATAAAGGTTAAATTATTTAGCACATGATAGCTTATTCTAGATTAATTTACTTATGGAATGACATTAGGTAGTGTTTCAAATAGGTGATAGGTAATTTGTGGAAAACTTTACTTCAGATCTAGATAAAATTTATTTTTTAAGGTAAATTTTTCACTAGCCTCTTCGCTAATGGGTAGTTATGGTCAATACAAGACTTTACTTAAGCTTGTATAATAAATGCTTTAGTTTTGCAATATATTTTAGAATTTTTAGGAGTGTCTAAGGCTATTTCACCTTTTAAGACAAAACCCTTTTCTAATATCTTTAATTTTATTCAAAGTTTTTAAAGATCAAAGTGATAATAGCAATGTCTCCAAGGTTAATGCCTACACCTAGTAGCAAGCTCTACAACTCTCTGTTCTGCATTTATGACATGAAGCCTCTCAACTACTTCATTTAACAAAAGCTCGATTAACACACAGGATGATCTTGTGAGACACAAAATCCCTAGGCCCCAAAGTGGAGCCGAAAAGGGTGCCATGTGGTAGTGGCCAAAGCGAAAGCCCAAACGAGTGTAACACGTTTGGACTAAAAGCTCTGACTTGGAAGGTCGAGAGTAGGAGTGGAACTCCCAACAAAGTGCTCAAAGAGCGAGCACGAAGCGAGCAATAAGCAAGGCTCCAAAAAGGGACCCAAAAAGGACCAACACATGACACGTGGAAGTGTCCGAGATGGAGTCCGAGGTAGACCTTAGTTGGAGTCCGATATGGAGTCCGAAGTAGAGTCCGAGATGGAGTCCGATATGGAGTCCGAGATGGACCTGAAGTGGAGTCCGAGATGGAGTCCGATATGGAGTCCGAGATGGACCCGAAATGGAGTCCGAGGTGGACCGAGACGGAGTCCGAGATGGACCCGAGATGGAGTCCGAGATGGAGTCCGAGATGGACCCGAGATGGAGTCCGAGATGGAGTCCGAGATGGAGTCCGAGGTGGACCGAGACGGAGTCCGAGATGGACCCGAGATGGAGTCCGAGATGGACCGAGACGGAGTCCGAGATGGAGTCTGAGATGGACCGAGACGGAGTCCGAGATGGAGTCCGAGAAGGACCCAAGATGGAGTCCGAGGTCGAGACCGAGACCGGGACCGAGACCGAGACCGAGACCGGGACCGGGACCGAGACTGAGACCGAGACCGAGGCCAAGGCTGAGACCGAGCCCGAGCCCGAGTCCGAGTCCGAGTCCGAGTTCGAGTCTGAGAGGGTGAAAGCCCAAAGCGTTCGTCTCCCAGACCCTGGGGGGTTTGGTGAGCTCCAAAAGTATAGTAGGGGGAGGACTGCAGTGGAGCCAGTTTGGCCAGGAAAGGCCAGTTTGGCCCAGGAAGGCCAGACCCAGTGTTGGGTGATGAACTGACCACTGGGAAGTCCAAGACTAGAGTGAATATGGACTGACAAGTGGGGTAGCTTGGTGAACTGTTCAAGAGCCAGCTCTAGTTCCCCCGGGAGATCGACTGGCCGATGCTCTCAGTCCAAGTGTGGGTGGCACTACCTACTTGGATACCAGGCATGGCTCAACGGAACCTCGCTCTAAGCCCATGGCTAGAGCACCTAAAGGCGAAAGGCGGGGGGAGTACCCAGGTGGCTCGCGTAAGGCCACGGTGTTCCGAAATGTTGTCCCAAAGGCCTAGACTGTGGAAAGGAAGAGGAGCAATCCTCTGGGGTAGTGACCAAGGACATAGTCGTGTGGTGAGGAAGTCCCAGAGGACCATGGGACTTAGTGGTCGGGCCTGTGGGCCTCGATCCAGTGACAGTGTTGGCAAGCACGGCCAGGGGCAGAAAGGGACTTGGTAGGAACTGACAAAAGGGACTTTGGGGAAGGCGATTCCCCAGGTCTGTGGGCATCCTAAGGATGCTAAGGAGTGGATCTAGGATGACCACTTGTGGACAGATGGCCCAGTCGTGGAGAGACGGGATTGTGATGCAAGTGGTATTGGACCACTAGTGCAGCAAAGGTGAATGGGCATGGCCTTAGCGTAACGGGCCGAGATGTCAGTGGTACCTTTGGGTGTCGGTCTTGAGACCGGACACGTGGAGCACTTGGACCAGGTGCAAGTGTTGAGTGGCATGGATGCCATTCTTGGGGCTAACAAGTCCCAAGTCCTGAATTGGACTGATGGAGGTTGTGAATGAGACTCCTCCAAGTGGTCGGAGGTGTGGTTAAGTGACTAAAGTAGAATGGAAAATTTAGTCGCTTACAGATCTGTGTATTCTAAACTTAGGTGGAAATTGAACTATAACTCTTACTGAAGTAATTGTATAATTTTGCTTATGTGAAAAATATTCACTAAATGGAATTTCTCTTTTATGAGAAGGTACATACACCTGTGGATTACATCTCACAACAGGTGGTTCATGTCTTATAAAGGGTGTTTCATACTTAAAGTGGTAAGTATTTCCCTTAACAATTGATTGTCACTCAATTTGTTTGAAAGGTAAATTTTCATGCATATTCATTTGTATATTTACTCTTTGTTTATGCCTCATTTAAGGGGATATAAGGCACATTGCACGTGATTGCCCTTGATTTCTCCATATAGGGCTAGATGTGATGTGAGTGCTCTCAAAATTTATAGAAGAGTGACACCTTTCACACTTAGCAGTGTTTGTAAGTTCTTTATATATAAAAGATGAGCTTTGATTAATTCACTTAAGTGTACTAGGTGTAGAACAATTTAAACAATTAGAGCGGTTTGTGTTAACCATTTTCAAATTTTCAACTTATGAGTCTTATTCGAGTTTCATAAGCTCTTTAAGAGACTTAAACTCGGGATAAATCTACTCTTAAACCATGTCTAAATAGTACTCCAAACTAAAGATCTTGAATCAAAGCTTTGAGACAGCACAATGTTTTAATTGTGAATCTACCTTTGTTAAAACCTCCTAAGATTTGAGTGAATAATTCCTCAATTTGTTCTTCACTAAGGCTGACTCTAACTTTTTTTAAGCTGGAGTTGTAACGCATGTGATCATAAGATGAGATTTGGATAATTATCACCATGGATCTTTGGAACCTTAGGGATAAATGGGGATAAAATAGTCACTAAAGGCTCTTTCATCAAGTAATTTTCCTTTTTTTAGTTAGCTTAAGGGGAGAGAAATAGAGTGTATTATAGGAGTCGAAGATAAGAGTTACAAATGCCTAATTTTCCTACTTATATATGCCTAAAAAATTATGGCACACTACTAAAAAATATATCCTCTAAAAACCCAAATGAGAACTTGCTGAGAAGGAAAGAATTATAGAATAGTTAATTGTGTTTTCCACCATTCTTTCTTCTTTTGGATTTTTCTCAAGAAATTGCTAGCAAAACAATTTAAACTTGAGTTTCTTAACAATGTATGTTAATTTTAAACTTATCCTATGCTCTATGGCTTATATGATAGTTGTAGAATTATCTTTTTTGCATTGTTTAGGCACTAAACCATTATAATTTCAAAAAGAGTTTTTTCATTCAGTGTTGGTTAAGCTTAAGGCTTTTGCAATCACTGAAAAAATCTACTTGTGATTCCTAGTGCTAAGTATATTTGAAAAAGAGTAATAAGTTATCCCATTATAATTATCAAAAGCGAGTAAAGTTTTTTCTACCTATACTTGCGTTCTTGCCCTTGGCTGCAAAATAGTGATAAACAAACAAAGACAAGAATGTAAAAAAATTATAAAAAATAAAATAAAATTGAGAAGAGAATAGAAGAGTACTCAGTCTCAAACCCAAAAGTGTGAAAAAAGATAAATATATGTTACTCTTTCAACTCTATTTTGCATAAATAGTCATAAGTGGGAAAAAAGATAGTTAATGTATAACTATTTATATATTTAATGATTCTCTAGCCATTTTTAACTGCTTCTCACTTCTCTATGATGAGTGTTGCCTAGGTCAAGTCTTTTTTCTTTATATGCCTAAACTTAAACATAACTCTATTTTGCTTAAACTTTCTTCTTTTGCTCTTTTTAGGATGATGCAAAAATTAAAATATTTACCTCTTCATCAACTTCTTTTTGTTTTACATTGTTTTGTATCAATTGTGGATTTGCTAGCTTGTGATGCAGAAAAAACAAGTAGAAATGACAAAGTTACAACATTTGTTTGCTTAGCTAAAACTAACTAACTAACAAACCTCTCTCTCTCTCTCTCTCTCTCTCTCTCTCTCTCTCTCTCTCTCTCTCTCTCTCTCTCTCTCTCTCTCTCTCTCTCTCTCTCTCTCTCTCTCTCTCTCTCTCTCTCTCTCTCTGTCTCTCTCTCTCTCTCTCTCTCTCTCTCTCTCTCTCTCTCTCTCTCTCTCTCTCTCTCTCTCTCTCTCTCTCTCTCTCTCTCTCTCTCTCTCTCTCTCTCTCTCTCTCTCTCTCTCTCTCTCTCTCTCTCTCTCTCTCTCTCTGTGTGTGTGTGTGTGTGTGTGTGTGTGTGTGTGTGTGCGCGCGCGCGCTTTACTTTGCTCTTTCTCCAGCCCCTTTAGCAAAGACTCCCGCCCCTCAAAAAAAAAACAAACAAACCTTCAACCTGCAGACAAAAGATTGAGATTGTCCAAGAAAATGCCTAATGCATCCAACAAGAACTGTTTGATTAGAGAAACCATCCAAACGAACCCATGAACCCAGTGAGTGATGGAGTGATACACATTGCGAAGCAAAGCAGAGTTGCAGGAACAGTTTAATAATTGAGAGTCAGAGCCTAAAGATGTGGAGAGGACTACAGACTTGGAGTAGCTGTGTGTAAGCTTCAAGAGCCATGTGAAGGAAAAGATCTGGTGTATCAAATACTTCATGGTAAAAGCTTTTCCTTCTCTCTTTAGATGCATTGGCTGATCGTTTAAGTTGCAGGTGAGTCGAAATAAAATCAAGATGGAAATGCTCATCTCATAGGGTTCACTTGTCAAAAGTTGTCATGTAGGCCTCTATAACAATGCGAACATGGGTGTGGGAGTCTATAACGATCCTCAGCAGAGAGTCTTAAAGATTGCCTTACAATCTGTTAATTTTGATACCAAAGGTAGATATATAAAGGTTAAAATTGATTTATTTTTTGGATATACTTGGGGTTTTATGAATTGTTTTGAACACAGCCATATCCAAAGATTTATTCTAGGTGGCCATCCCAGGGTTGGGATCAATGGTATGGAGAGGATGATGTCTCTCTTGGGAAGGTAGCACCACTTCTGATCGTAAGGGCTGTTCTTTCTTTTTTCCTGATTTGGTTCTTTGGCTTTCGAGATCTTTGATCGGTTTTTCATGTTTGTTGTCAGGTTTTAGTTCTGGAAGAGTAGCACTGCTTGAGGTAGTGCTTCTTTCATAGAATGATTCTCTTAATGTCTTTGTAGCTTTGATTGGTTTTCCTGTTCCTGTTTGCATTGTCTTTCAAACGAAAGTACTATCCAGTATATTCTAAAAAAGCATTAATTATCGAGGCATTAATTTAGTTTTAATAATTAGGGCAGAGCGTTTACACATAAAGCTTTTATTTCTTAGGCATTAAACTAATTCTTAATAAAAGGTAAGCTTGTTAGAGTCTTTATATTTATTAAAGAAATTTAAACAAGCATAATGCAATAAAATGTGAAGTTAATACTGATAAAGTTTCTCAGAACTTATATAGTAACTTTTATTTGCTTCGTTAAGAGTTTATGCATATTTTGATTATCAGTACAGAGTTTTTCAATTTGTGAACATGGATTTGGCTTCATTAGCAGCCTTTACCTGAATTTCCTTCTTCATCCCAGATATGACGCTTGTTCTCGGTTTAAACTCACGGTAGTAAAACTCTGTGCAACATAAACAACTCAATAGAGGGAGACAGAATGAATAAATTACATGGTTACCTCCAGTAATGCCATTAGTTGCCTTCTCCAGGCCCAAGACGAGCGTACTATCAGCCCAAACAGTCAGCTGCAGATGGTACAACTATATAAAAAAATGAAATAAAAAAAACGTTAATGGCAATGTTGTGTCAAGTTTCATGCTAACCTTAAAGAGCTCATTTATAGAGTCTGGATATCTCAGCACTCCAATATCAAGTAGGGTCTTCTCATGATACTTGTGCTTGTAGATTGTTAAGAACTGCGGAACAACAGAGCCTGTATATGCCACAATCTGAGGGAGAGCATCAGATTGAATCCTGGTAGAGGCAAGGACGTCATTGTCCTGGATAAGTTTCTCAAAAAACCATGTCTTCAGCTGTTCAAAGGGAAGAACAATTATAATACAATTCACATGAGACGAGGATTGAACTGTGCTTTACCTCCTGGAAAACTTCAGGTCGCAGAGATTTATCAAACTGGAAGTAGTTTGTGTCGTCTCGTATATACTTGTCCGACCTTCTGATTCCTGCATCTACTGCCTCAAGGAACGGATTCTGCGACATGACCGACTCTACTTTGCTCCACGTACGTGCTGTGCCATCCAACTTCGAAATCACCCTGTTTGTTCCAGCAATTGCAATCAAGAAATTGGTGTCCAGAGTCTTGATGGTTTCTGCATTCAGATCGCCAAAAGCTGGAGCTAAGGCAACGTATAGGGAGTCTTGACCAGAAGAATCGGTCTGCAAAGGGTAACTTCAGTAAAAGACTTGTATCTGAACGACAAAGTCTACATACCTGGGAGAAATTGAACTTCGACACAATATCTCCAATTTGATCGAAGGACCCAAAGATACTTTTGATGGTCGGAGCAGTCGCTTGCCCATTCACAGAGAGGATAGCAGTAAGCAAAATCAACAACGGCGACATTGCAACTGCCTTCATTTTGCAAACCACACTCATTCTCAACAAACTTGCATCAGTTAAATACACACGTGCAATTTGCGAAGGATATCCTTCAATAGGTACCGCCACTTGCGAGCATATTAACACTTTCGAAGTGCGGAATTTTAAACGATAACCAAATCAACAGCAGCACAAGGAATGGAAACATCAGATCAAAGTTCGAGAATCTGAAGAACAATAAAATTATGAACAATCACCAGAAGAAATAAAATGCTCTCACAATGCACTCGTTTTAGCATTTTTACAAAGTCGCAGGAAATGCCGGTTCAGCTGGACCTTTTTCTTTCTTTTGAAGTGAGTGCCTGTAAAATTTGCAGCTTACCCGGTGCAAAAATCGCAATGTACAAGGTCCTCTGGAGCATATTCTGTAAGGAAGTGGACATATTGGCTAGTAGGGAGTGGAGTCCAGGTGTGATTAAGCCGGAAAACGCTGTTGATTCAGGATCTGTCTATGACATACAATCTCTGGACTCTGTAACTTTGGATACACCTCTGAACAAATACAAAACATTTGTTTAGGAAGCTCTAGTTCTCGATGCTCAAGTTGCCAAAGGACCACCGTTTGATTAGCAAGCAAATCTCCTTACTTCCAGGAGTGATTATTGGCATCAAATTTCTCAAGAGTGAATTATAGTCTTAGCTATACTCTTATAATAACGATTTCATTTAGTTTTGATTAAGGGTAATAAATGGGTGTTATTTTACCCCTATTTTCATTTCTTGGTTTTGCCATGGAGCTGGAGGAGCAAATCAAACCAGTGGGCAATAAAGAAAACAACTTTGCTTTGGAATTGGAGGAAATTGAGCAAGAAACCACAGCTTCAAGGGAGCAAGCAATGATGGCTTGGAAGGATGAGGTGAGGAAGATCAAGTGTAGAGACTACCTGGTTTCCACCTCAAAACAACAAAAATCTTTGTCAAGTAAACTGATTCTCAAAACTGTAAAAGCAGTGAATTTGTACAATCTTTACTTCTTAGCATAGGCTAATAAATAAAAAAATTTATGAGGCGCATAAATAAATAAGACAATTGATCTTCCTAATTTTGCTAGAATATTTTTTCTTTGTTAAATTCATTTTCACAAGATTGTGAATTTAAGTTCGTTTTCACACTGTTACTGTACCTCTATGTTGGGAATAACTATTTTGTCCATTAAAGTTATACCATTACTGTAGCTCTGTGTTGGGAATAATTATTTTGTCCATTCAAGTTATTGGAGAATTTGAACAATTTGAGTTAGACAGTCACTACTAATAGTACTACCACTAAGGCATCCTTGCCCTATAAATACTTAAGTTGCTTGATTTAATTTGGCAAAAGCACCATTCATAATGGGTAAGCTCTTTCCACTTCTTCTTGTGGTTACGAGCTTTGTCTTGAGCGCAAATGCCCAGTTTCAGCTGATCCCTACAATTGTGAGTATCTTTGGTGGATTAGGACCAATTGGCGATATCATCCAGCATTTTGACTTTAACAAGGTGATGCATTCGTTTAAGCTAGCATTTGGCTAACGGCCATATATGACAGGTCAACATTGTCGACTCGAATGTCCAAGACTATCTTAACATTGGATTGGCTCCCGCATATGGGACACTCACCACGGATGAGGTCAAATTCATGGATGACAATCTGAAGATCATGATAGCAGGAGTTCATGTGCAACTTGGCAAGTTATCACATGAACAACGTACATGGGATAAAGTTCAATCACTCTTCCTGCAAAACCCTGTGCTTGAACCGTTCGGCGATCCTACTACAAGAGGTACTAAATATACAAAGGACGACACTTACTGGCTCAACACTGATGGATCACCTAGACAGACTGTGATGAATGAGGTAAATGTTCTATGTTTGAATGTCATAAGTATTCATATCTTCGTGTCTACAGGTCAAGAGTTGGTTCACAGGACTGATAGCAGATGCTGACATCCTCAACTCCACACGTATTGACATCAACATTATGGGTAGAATTGTTGCTCATACGGGTACAAACATCGAGAACATTATAAATTTGTTCTACCAGCATGAATATCATGAAAAAACGATGCTTGAGATAGGAGTGCTCAGATATCCTGATATAGAACACCCCTACTTCAAGGTTAGTAAAATAGCTTTGAAGGCTTTCCTTTTTGTTGAACTTTTTATTTCAGGTCTACCGTATCAAACTTTCTGCATGGTCTGATTGCCGTCGATATGTAACACATGAAAGTAACACAAATGGCATTTCTGGAGGTATTATTTGTTGACTTGTCCTCCTGATGTTACATTGACTTTCCTTGACTGGCTTGTAGAATTCAACATGCGAAAATTTAAACCAAGAGACAGTGTCATAGATCAGCTCACCCCCAAAACGAGGAAGACTGCAGTTTGCGGTGCTGAATGCATGTTTGATCATACCCAGTGTGGTGATTGCAAACTCACAACTAGTTTCAGCCATAACATCGCTAAGAACAAACCCATCACTTCCAATAACAAGTTTGTTCAGAAAGCTGAAGAGATGTTTGCTCCATACTATTGATCATGAAGAATGATTAATAAAGATATAGTCTTAATATATAATGGGACGAATGCATTATTCACTTCACTTTGGTCCCTCTAATCTTCATTAGTAACTACCTTACCATCTTTGTGCTGCAGTGAATGCCCAAGACTTAATGCCTTTTTTTAATGATTCTATACATAATACCACTGGATGTTAACTTCTTTACGTGTTTTTGAAAGTTTTATAGCACCCAACTGAAGACATGAGACCACAATACAATGCTCAAATGAATAAGGTGTCTGCCCTCCTTCCTGTAGTGAAAAGCATACTTCATCATGGTCTTTCTAACGATGTTGGTTTTTCCTTTGGCAGGAGTAAAAGATGGCTTCCAGTATCAAACAGGGCACAGGGCTCATGGAACGCAAGATAACTGATACCAAAGAACCCAGTGATCCTAGGGCAAGTGGCACATTGGTGGTTCTCAGCTTGAGGTCTGCCAAGTTCTACAGTGCGAAGGTGAGGCCCAGGTTGATGAGAAAGGTTATTGCTGTTGTTGACAATGAATTTCAAGCATGCTAGCAAGAAAATAAAGAAAAATATGAGTGCATCTTTAAACAAAGAAGTGACCAAATGCTTTCTCCATGAGTCCCAATGCTAGACACTCCAGGGGAAAATCCATACAAGAGTGTTTTGGATGATTCTTACCTCATGAATGGATGGCCATGACGAAGAACGTTTCCTTGTATCACTTGGAACACCAGCCTCCAGGGTGTCAGGGATCCAATATCTCTTGGCTTAGTGATTGTAGAACACACTAGCAACTTCTACTGACAATTGGAATCCCCTTTGTGATATTTGGGAAGTTTTAGTGCTTGAGCTAAAGTGCTAGAAAGCCGACTATGGCAGTGAACACTGTTAGTGCATGTTTTAGCCTTAACCATGAATCCATTCCTCATACACATGCTTACAAACTTGCAGCTCTAGGAAATGGGAAGGAACCATATACTCAGTGCCACAACAAGAAACCATTAGTGGGATGCACAAGACTCTAGAATGCAAGAACCTACAGCTGAGATGCTCCCATATGCTAAAATGTAGTGACTAGAGAGGGCAATCTTATGCAATGAAGTTATTATAGGAATTTTATAATGGATACACATAAGTAGAAATACATTTGTTGATAATTGGGTTAATAAATGTTGGATCAATCCAAATCTGGATTGATAGATAACAAAATTTTATAGAGTAAAAATCTCTTAAAATGAACCACACATAAGTAAAATAGATATGTTGTGAAAATAACGTTTATTGCTCGAGAAATTTCTAGGACTTTCATATAAAAAATGTCTTAGACATTTGGCCTCTAGAGGAAAGCCATCTTTATTTTGAAATTGATTAGGAAGTTAGGTGTTTACTTCTAAGAGTGATTGATAGACTAATTTACAAAGGGAATACATTACATACCAAAACTTTATACCACTCACTCTACGAATATAGCATAATAACTAAGCTTCCCATAGTAATAATGTTAACAGACCTCAAAATATATAAGTATAGATTAATAATTGGTCTTACTATAAAGTTTTAAAGAGTATAGTCCTTATACATAAAATTGTCACTATTTATATCAAATAAGGTGATAGATATACAACACTTCCCCTCACAATCTGATGAATAGGCAGTCTAAAAAGAAAAATTCACAAAATTTAGAATGAAATTACAAAACACTTGTTCATGATATCCAAGATTTTAACCTTCCTTTAGAATAGATTAAATCATTACTCAATCAAGCTAGAGAAAAGCTTGAAAGAGAGTAAATTGAAAGCATATTAGGTGCACTTTAACGAAATAAAGAAGATCAAAAATCCCAATACGGCACTAAAATACATTAATCCATATGCTACTCCTTTTTGGCAGCATCGACACATAGAAAATACCTTTGTTTCAACTGAAATTAGTGAAACATAAAATAATTGAAATGATTCCCCATAAAAGGAAAAAGAGTTAAATTTATAACCCTTACCTTTTAATAGTGATTAGGTTCTTATATGAACTAAACACCTATTTTACCTATACTAGTTGCAAAATAGAGCATTTTTTATCAAATTATAATGACTAGGATGATAATTGCAGGAATGACAATAAACACTATCATTATATATCCATCCTTTTTTGGAATTAAAAGAGCAAACATATAACCATATATTGAGTAATACACAGAAGCAATTAAACTCAATTAAGTAGAAAATTTTTCCCTATACACTCAAAAGCAAAACTAAAGATTGGTACTATGACAATAAACTTAAAAAACTTGGCATATTTGATAAGTAAATAAAGTTTTTCCTTAAAGCTTTATTTATGAAAACAAACCCAAGAGAAAACTATGATGAGTTGCAAAAACTTCATCAAGGAAAATCTGAGATAATTGAGGAATATACAATTTGATTCATCAAGCATTATAAATATTATAAAGACTTAGTCTCAGATAAAATATGCCTATGCCTATATATACAGGGCCTCAAGAAAATTTATCATGAACATACGATAAAAAAAGCTTATTTAGATTTTGATGACTTGAAAAAAGCTATGATTACCTACTAAGATCTCATAAAACAATATCATATGGTAGATATGGTAAAGTCAAACAAAAAAATAACTCCTATAAACAAGGAAATTAATTGTCTAAGAAGCCTCAAATTGCAAACCAATCTCAAATAAGGGATTTAGTGCACCAGATACAAAAATAAAGGCTATAGCAAGGAAGAATGTAAACTCTAGCTAATCAAGTGCTAAATTTATGCAGAAAGAAGGGCATTCAACTAAGGAATATAAATTTTTATTTAGATAATCAAAAGGTCAATATGTACCCTAAGTTGATAAAATAATAGGTAGGCAAAACTATCCACTTAACAATATAAGTTATTGTAAAAGGAACAATTATAATGATAATTGAAGTGCTAAATATAAATACCAACACGTTGAAAGGCAAAATGACTATTGAGATTATCTGTCTAGGGGTAATTTTCAACTTAGGCATAAGGAAAGGGGAAGTCCAAGCTTCACAAGGCCCATCCTAGCCAGCATGCCACTTGACGTGAATCCAAGTGATAAGCCTAAAGACTATAATCAGCCTAGAGAATACAATTATCTTAAAGGTTACAATAGATCTAAAGATTATGAAATGCCAAAAGAGTATGATCAAATTAAAACTCATATTCACTATCCTAGGCTAGACAATCAAGTTGAATAATCAAGCAAAAATGATAAACCTCCTAAAAATACACAACTTGCAATTAGGCAAGTTGAAGTAGAATAGTCAAATATAGAAGAGTTATTTAGCATTTATATCATGACTATAACCCAACGAAGAAAGGCAGAATCTGAAAACTAAGATAAAGGGAATGATGATGAATAAAAATCATTCCCCACTCTCAATGGTGCTAAAAGAAAAAGATCAATGCAAAAATCACTTTAGCAATTCCAAGATTTGCAATCACAAATCGATTTAAAGAATAACAAATTTACCATTAATGCAAAAAAAACACCTATACTAAAGCTAAATAGCAAGGATGAGAAGAAGGTAGTTAAAGGCATTTTAAATGTTAGATTTACACTCACTCTATGCCAACTTCTCATTATAGCATCTTACCTTAGAGCTGTATTGCTTAGAGAGCACTTGCTTAAAAAGAAAGAAACTTTAATCTTATTTATACCCATTATAATTAAGCTAAGGGATTGTGATGGTGAAATTCCTATAATTGATATAAAGATTGACAAGAATCTATTATTTGGAACTCTTATTAATAATGAATTTAAGTGTAAATATTCTAGAAGAGAGTATTTTCAAAGAATTAGGCTTAAGCCCAAGTTGACTAGCCCTAATTAATGTGAGACATAAATCCTTAAGCCCCAAAGTGAAGCCGAAAGGGTGCCACGTGGTAGTGGCCGAAGCAAAAGCCAAACGAGCGTAACACATTTGGACTAAAAGCTCCAACTTGAAGAGTCGAGAGTGGGAGTGGAATTCTTAACGGAGTGCTCAAGGAACGAGCATGAAGCGAGCAATAGGAGAGTCTTTAGAAAAGAGACACAAGAGGACTAACACATGACACGTGGTGGAGTCCAAGATGGACCCGAGATGGGACCTGAGATGGACCCGAGATAGAGTCCAAGATGGAGTCTGAGATGGAGTCCAAGATGGACCCGAGATAGACCCGAGATGGAAGTTGAGATGGAGTCTGCGATGGACCCAAGATGGAGTCCGAGATGGAGTCTGAAATGGAGTCTGAGATGGAGTTTGAGATGGAGTTTGAGATGGACCGAGATGGAATTCAAGATGGAGTCCGAGATGGACCCGAGATGGAGTCCGAGATGGAGTTCGAGATGGACCTGAGATGGAATCCGAGATGGAGTTCGAGAAGGACCCGAGATGGAGTTCGAGGTCGAGACCGAGACTAAGACTGGGACCGGGACTAAGACCGAGACCGAGGTCAAGGCCAAAACTGAGCCCGAGCCCGAGTCCAAGTCTGAGTCTGAGTTCGAATCCGAGGGTGAAAGCCCAAAGGGTTCGTCTCCTAGACCTTGTTAAGCTCCAAAAGTATAGTAGGGGGAGGACTCTAGTGGAGCCAGTTTGGCCAGGAAAGGCCAATTTAGCTCAGAAAGGCTATACCCAAGTGTTGGGTGATGGGATAACCATTGAGAAGTCCAAGGTTAGAGTGAGTACAGACCGACAAATGGGGTAGCTTGGTGAAGTGTTCAAGAGCCAACTCTAGTTCCCCTAGGAGTCGAATGGTCAATGCTCCCAGTCGAAGTGTGGGTGGCACTATCTCCTTAGATACCTAGTGTGGCTTAATAGAACCTCACTCTAAGCCCATGGCTAAAGCACCCAAAGGCGGAAGGTGGAAAGAGTACCCATGAAGCTTGCATAGGGCTACAGTGTTCCAAAATGTTATCCCAAAGTCTTAGATTATGGAAAGGAAGAGGAGTGGTCCTTTGGTCTAGTGACCAAGGATGCAGTTATGTGATGAGGCAGTCCCAAAGGATAGTGGGATTTAGTGGTTGGGCTTGTGGGCTTTGTCCCAATGGCAATATTGGTGAACACGGCTATTAACAAAAAAAGGATTTGGTAGGGACTGTAAAAGGGATATTGAGGAAAGTTTTTCTCCATGTCTGTGGGCATTTTAAGGATGCTAAGGAGTGGATCTTGGATGGTCACTCATGGATGGATGGCCCAGCCTTTGAGAGACAAGACTGCGATGCAAGTGGTGTTAGACCACAAGTGTGACCAAGGTGAATAGGCATAACTTTAGCATAATGGGCTGGTATATCGATGGTACCTTGGGGTGTTGGTCATGGCACCGGACACGTGGAGCACTTGGACCAAGTGCAAAGGTTGAGTGGCATGGATGCCATTCTCGGGGCTAGCAAGTCCCAAGTCCTGAATTGACTTATGAAGGTTGTGAATGAGACTGCTCCAAGTGGTCAGAAGTGTGGTTAAGTGACTAAAGTAGAATGGAAAAATTAATCACTTGTAACTTGGTATCAGAGCTATTCCTTAGTCTAACTTTTATTGGTGCTCAAGTATATCACCACTTGTGTTAGCATCAGAAGGTCTTAGGAGTGGGCCTATCCTTAAGGAGTAGCAGGTCGGGAAGACATGGCTCTCCACTACAGTTCATATGTCAATGGGGTTTTAATTTATTTATCCTCTATAAACCATAGAGTCCGATTTCGACATGCTCGAAACCGGGAAAGAGCTATTCAAGACTTTTAGGGGGGGGTGGGACAAGGGGGACGAAGTAGAACTGGCACTTGAGTCCGTGACGTCCGATCTCCAAGCTTTCGAAGTTCCTAGTGTTGAACTCTGTTGACTTGGGGAGGTACACGTACCGTTGTTCCTGAACATGTGCTGCCAAATCCATATTGGTGGTTTCCATGTCCATTCTTCTTCTCCAGCCTCACTTCTTCCTCTAAAAAATGGCCACAGTTCCTTTTCCTTCGCTATCGTCCCTTCCTTGCCTCGTTTGATCAGCATGTCCAGGCGGGCCGTGAGTGAGACAATCAATCTGGACCAAACCTTTGAGATAGTTGCTCGAGCCGAGGGGTCCGTGTCATCAAACAGCCTAGCGCAGCGAGCCTTCCATATCTTTGCTAGTGTGCATCCCTGAAGCGCATCGAAGAGCTCCTGGTGGAGATGCTTAATGTGTGTCCGAGTTTGGTTGAGTTGATCAAAGTGTGGGGCCTCATTGTGTCTCCACTTCCATGCATCAGGATTCTTTGTTTTTCCCTGGATGAAGCTACCCCAAAGCGCTGATTCGTATGTGATTGCAGCTCCTCCGGTTGATGTTCGTTTGAGTACTGCTGCTGCACCTTCCCATACTTCCTGTGCTGCTGGGCACTCCCATAAGATGTGTTGCTGTGTTTCTGTGGCGCCATAGGTCTTGTAGGCTGTGTTCGGGAGATGTATGGCCGCTAGAGAGGGAAGACGTTCTTGTTGGGCCAGCCACATGAAGTAGCGGTTCTTAGCTGACCAGCGCCCCTTCCAGATCTTGTTGATGCAGTGTGAGTGGTTCCTGGAGTGGATCTGTTGGGCCTTTGCTTTCCGGATGAGGGAGGATCGAGTCAGCACTTTGATCAGTTTTCGGCCCAGCTTGGTCTCGTACTGGAAGAAGCCCTTGCACATGGTTCCTCTCCAATGCCACTCTGCAGGATCCCACTTGAGTTCATCTAGGGTTTGTTGGCGGAACCAGTAGAGGCAAGCATATTGTTTTTCTAGGATCAATGGATCAACATTGGCAGTTTTTTTCTCCATTTGAATCACTCTAATCGATTTAGCTCTGCTCATATCAGGGAGGTCCTCGTACTCGGGGGTGACGATGGGGTACAAGCATCCAGCCTGTCCTGCCTCAAAGATGAGTCCTGATGCCATGTTGGGGAGGGCGCATACAATCGACTCGTCCATCTTCCACCATCGATGGTATTGGTCTTCTTGTAGGTTTAGTCATTCAAGGCATGCGTGTTTGGCTGCTAAAAAGGCTGTTTGGAATTTATGCATCCTGTGTTCTGAGATGGTTACTCCATAGAAGGCACTGATTCGGTCACAGTTGTTGGCCGTCTGGTTGGGCTGGATCATGGTGTCTGCCACTGCGAAGGTTCTCATCCCTGCTCTATGCAGGTCTCTGCATGTCTAGTCCAGGCTGCGATCTTCTGAAGCTCCGAGCATTTTACCATTGACAGCGAGGAGTTTGCTCAGGAAAATTGGCTGCCGGTCTAGTTGTTCTTTGGTACGAGGTGGTTTATGTTCCAGCTTGCATTTGAATTGCCTCCAGAGCTTGAACAGCTTTCCTGAGAACGTGTGAGCCTTTGTCATTTTGAGTTTTGTGTCCAAGAAAAGCCATTGTTCATCTATTGCCCAGTTTTGTCTAGTGTGTTTGTTCCTGTCCAGGAGGATTTCAAAAGTTGTGCTCGCAGCAGAATTTTCCATGGTTGGTTGCCAGGCATGAGCATCCTCGTGAAAATCTTGAAGAGGAGAGCCTTGCATTGTTCTTCGATGTCAATAATATTGAGGCCCCCTTTGTGCTTCGGAAGTGTTACTAACCGCCAGTTGACCTTTGCTCCACCACGTGAGACGTAGGAGAAGCCTTTCCAGACATAGGTTCAAATGAGTTGGTTCATTTCCTGGATCTACAGTTCATATGTGAACTTGTAAACGGGGTGGTGGATAGAAAAGGGGCTAATAAGGGAATGACTTTGGGATCATAGGAATAGTATAAGGTTTTTCTCAAAGTTGAGGATGTGATCCAGATGAACATTTAACTCAGAAAATTGGCTAATTTGGTTGTGGTAAACAACTATAGTTGGGATCACGAGAAAGATAGAGACTCCAAAACAATAAAGGAGTCACAAGATTATCCTCACATAGTTGAGCTTGCTACTCATGAATTTGAAACCAAAGTTAATAACCATGGCAGATCAAATACGGAATAGGACACAAGTCCTTGAAATAGTAGCCGGGGCTATCCTTAATAAATGCTAGAACAACCCAAAGGATTGAGGGTGTATTTAGAGGATGAGTTGGTATTCTCATCATATGGACAAATAGTACTAAGGGGTAAAGGTAGCTTATATGGAACAAAGAATAACCAAGTGTCAAAGTAACACTTGTAAGAATGATCCTTATAAGTAGGACATGAATACAAGAAGTTGTATTCTAATGAGTTGGCACCTCAAAAATGGGACTTATAGGTTGTGGGATTAATGAAGTCCAAAAAGCTAGATAACTCGAGTGGAGTCAAGGAATAGTCCTAAAGGACTAGTGGAAGCATTTGGACTAAGATGTATTGCACCCCACGAAGGATGGGGAAAATCATAAGATTCAAGTGTGAAAACAGTGGGTATCTCATTGATGGCAGAATGTGCCATACTAAAGTTATGGGAAAGAGAAAGGGTGACACAATGTAAACTATGTGGTGCAGTGCTAATGGATAGTTGGCTAGTGAAACGACTGTATTGGTCTTGACAAACACTTAGACATAAGTAAGAAGTGTCATAAAAGTAGGTTCATAGAGCTGATGGTGTGGAAACACTAAATGTGCCAAGGCGTCATGCCTTGATGTCAAGTTAGCGGGTTCATAAGAACCCCTTCCCAAAGGAATCCTAATGGAAATGGGAATGGCATAACCTAAGTTGAAAAGCATGCAATTAGAGTGTAGTGACCCAAAATAATGATGGAGGGGTGGAAGCACTAATAATGAGTTGTAGAACTTGACTACTATGAAGTAACTAAGCAAAATGTGTAAAATAATAATTGATTAAACTAGTAGAAGGTAACTACCCAAGACTTCTTATTGGGATAAAGAAGTTAGATGTACCCTTATAGGGGATAAATTACTTAAGTTGTGATATAGTAAGTCAATGTCGTAAAGGGAATGTTCTAGGATGTCAAAGGATGATGGTGCCCTCAAATAGAGAACTTCCTAAAAGGGAAAGTGGAGTTTGCACAATATATGCAATGAAAGGTATTGGAGACACTTAGGAAATTGACTTCGAGAAGTCAAGACTAAAAGTTCCAAAGAGGAATGGTTATATCGATAGAAGTTGAAACTATTCAAAAATGAGTAGTGGGATTGAGATAAAGAAGGTGTCTCTAATGGGTTTAGCAAGAGCTAAACCAATAAAAGGGAGAGAACCATCTAAGGTGGTCAAATGAATCTCTATGTTAGAGACACTATATTCCTTAAAGGTTGGACAAGGCATGGTGAGCCTTCGGTGTCAAACCATTGAAAAATATTGGTTAGGTGTTAAAGATGGAAAAAGTAATACAAGCTAGTGTTACTTTATAAAATGGTTTATCATTCAATGAGGACATCGAACTTCGTCTATGGGTGGTGGAATTGTGAGACACAAATCTCTAAGCCCCAAAGTGGAGCCAAAAAGGTGCCACGTGGTAATGGCCGAAGTGAAAGCCAAACAAGCGTAACATGTTTAGACTAAAAGCTCTGACTTGAAGAGTCGAGAGCAAGAGTGGAACTCCCAACGGAGTGCTCAATAAACAAGCATGAAATGAGCAATAAGAGAGTCTCTAGAAAAGGGACACAAAAAGACCAACACATGATACATGGTGGAGTCTGAGATGGACCCGAGATGGGACCCAAGATGGACTCGAGATAGAGTCCAAGATGGCGTCCGAGATGGACCTGAGATGGAGTTTGAGATGGAGTTCGAGATGGAGTCCAAGATGGAGTCTGAGATGGACCCGAGATGGACCCAAGATGGAGTCTGAGATGGAGTTCGAGATGGACCGAGATGGAATCCGAGATAGAGTCTAAGATGGACCTGAGATGGAGTCTTAGATGGACCAAGATGGAGTGCGAGATGGAACTAAGATGGAATCCCAAATGGAATCTAAGATGGAGTTTGAGAAGGACCCGAGATGGAGTCTGAGGTCAAGACCAAGATCGAAACTGAGACCGAGACCAGGACTGGGACTGAGATCGAGACCGAGGCTGAAACTGAGCCCAAGCCTGAGTCTGAGTTTGAGTCCGAGGGTGAAAGCCCAAAGCATTCGTCTCCCAAACCTTGGGGGTTTGGTGAGCTCTAAAAGTATAGTAGGGGGAGGACTTTAGTGGAGCCAGTTTGGCTAGGAAAGGCTAATTTGGCCCAGGAAAGCTATACCCAGGTGTTGGGTGATGGGATAACCATTAGGAAGTCCAAGATTTGAGTGAATACGGATCGACAAGTGGGGTAGCTTGGTGAAGTGTTCAAGAGTTAGCTCCAATTCCCCTGGGAGATCGAATGGTTGATGAAGCGTGGGTGGCACTACTTACTTAGATACCTAATGTGGCTCAACGGAACCTCGCTCTAAGCCCATGGCTAAAGCACCCAAAAGCAGAAGATGGGGAGAGTACCCACGAGGCTCACGTAGGGCCATGGTGTTCCGAAATGTTATTCCAAAGTCTCAGATTATGGAAAGGAAGAGGACTAGTCCTTTGGTATAGTGACCAAGGATGCAGTTATGTGATGAGGTAGTCCCAGAAGACAATGGGACTTAATGGTCGGGTTTGTGGGCCTTGTCCTAGTGGCAATGTTATGAAGTAGAAGTAGAATGAAAAAAGCCCTAAAGTCCTAATGTCCTAAAGTAGAATGAAAAAATTAGTCACTTACAATTAATGTATAAATAGCAAATGACTGAAATGTCAGGCCTATTGGAATTATTAGAAATGTGTTAACCAATATGGCTAGCCTAAAGTATAAACTCAATTATGTCATATTTAAAATGACACAACAAGATTGTACCTACAAAACTCTACTATGCAGATATTGGCTAAAAATTTCTTGCATAAACTAAGACTGAAAAAATGGTTTCTTGTGTATAAAGCAGGGCAACTAAAAAAGATCTATGCCCATTACTTCCACTGTATAGTTGGAAAGGAAATATCAACCCTTCAAATACTTCCACCATATAATTGGAAAGGAAAGATCGACCTCTCAAAACTCAATTTTATGATTGGGAAGAAGGCTTAGACGATTTCTAAGAATAACAAATTTTAGAAGTTTTCCCTAAAATTGAGCAAATATCAAAAGTTAATCTTTATTCAATGCTCAAAAAATTGAAGCCTCTAAACCAAACATCAATACAGTTATAAGAGATTTCTCTTTAAAGGAGGATCTTGCCTATAAAATTGATCAACAAAAAAACTATATTTCATATTTTTTTGTGATCAACCACTTTAAAAAAATCAATTTAGCAGATGAGAATAATCTATATATTATTACAATTGCTTAAGGATTGCAAAATGAATATCACAATTAAAACATAAAGTTACTAAAAGATTACAAAGACATTTTTGCCTAGTTCTACATAGATTTAAAAGGTATCCCATAAGAACTCTGTATATATTGCATTAAGATACTCTTGGGAAATATGCCTAAAAGGCAAATGCCCTATAGGATGAATCCTAATTACTATAGTAAAGTTAAAGAGGAAATCGATAAACTCCTTCAGGCAAGATTCATCTATCCTATCTAAAATGCTCAATGGCTTTCACCATTTGTAATTGTATATAGGAAAATAGTAAATTACGATTTTGTGTGAATTACAAAAAGTTATATCATACAACAAAAAGGGATATGTTCCTTATTCCTTTCACAGATGAAATTCTAAATTCAGTAGCAAGCCATAAGATATATTTATTTTTAGATGGATTTTCTAGTTATAACTAAGTGGAAGTAATATCTAAAAATAAATACAAAATGGCTATATAAGTTTATAAAGACCTTACACATATTACAAAATGCTTTTTGACCTATGTAATGCTCTTTTTACATTTCAAAGAGTTGTTATAAACATTTTCAAAGAATATTTAACTACTTTTATAAGAATTTTTATGAATAATTTTAGTGTCTTCAACTCCAAAATAGAACATTTAGTTTTTTTACAAAAATATTTTCAAAAATGCAAAAACTATAGCATTTCTTTTAATCTAGAGAAGTATAATTTCTTTGTAAATTCTAGCATACTTCTAGGTTATATTATATGTAAGGAATGTATCCTTGTAAACAAAGATAAAACTCAAGTGATTTAAATAATATCTTCACCATATAACTTAAAAAGTCTTTATTACTTTTTAGGGAAAGTTAGTTATAATAAGTGATTTATAAAAACTCATGCTGTGAGTGCATGGAATATGGAAAGGGAATACAGAAATGTGCATATCAATTAACCCAAAAACCCTAGCTTATATACAGGAGCGAGTGGTCCGGATTGAAACCAATCCGACGGCTACCAAAATCCACTACGCTAATATTAGTATACGGCATCATAGCCGTACACTTGGCCCTCACATCATCCCCTCCTCTCGGAATAATGGAAGGCCGTCAGGGTTCTCTTGTAGATGGGCCGGGATCTGGAGGAACGTCAGGAGGAGGCATCGGTGGATCTGTAGACGGTATTAACTGCTCCTGATCCCTCTGTATGAAGCGTTTTAACCGCTGCACATGCACAATCTCCGGAGGATCAGCCTGCTGAACGTCATGCCGAACCTCATAAACTTGTGGTCCAACTTGCCGCATACCCGATACGGTCCTTTCCACTGCGCAAGGAGCCCCTTAGATAAACCACGCACCGTAAGATGGGGAAAACGGACTAACACCAAATCATCCACTTTGTACTCCGCTGGTGGACGATGATGGGAATTGTAGCGCCGTTGTTGTCCCACTTGTACGCGGCCTAAGTGTTCAGCAGACTCTGCTCGGACAAGTGGAAGAATGCTTGTCAAATATTGATCCCATGACCTAGCATCAGGAGCTCGTGGCAATCGCGAAGGTAAACCTAGCTCTGTTGGTAATATTGGATCATGACCATATAGAAGTTTATATGGTGAAGCACCAACAGAACTCTGCACCCCTGTGACATAAGCATACCGAAGAGACGGTAAATAACCATCCCAATCCGAATGTTGAAAGTTCACATACTTCGCAATCATCCCTTTGAATGTCCGAACGAGCCGTTCCACCAGACCGTCTGATTGTGGATGATAAGCACTCGTAAAAGTGTGGCGTATCCCCAACCGAGATGTCAAAACATGAAATACCTCAGCCATAAATGCAGGACCATTATCCGAAAGAATCCGTTCTGGACAAGAATGCTGGAACACCACTCGATTGAGGAGGAAGTATCCAACAGCAGTTGCAGAGGCACTAGCAAGAGCACCAACTTCCACCCAACGAGTCAAGTAGTCAGAAGCAATAATAACATACTCATTGCCAGCAGTCGATCGCGGAAAAGGTCCCATAAGATCAAACGCCACCAACTCAAACGGACGAGAAACTGCAATTGACTCCAATCGTCCTTCCGCAGCACAAGGGGGAGTATTACGAGCTTGGCACCAAACGCAGCTACGCACATACCGGATAATATCACGTCGCATCTCTGGCCAATAGAAAGATCTGCGCAACTTCTCGGTGACACGACGGTGTCCCATATGCCCACCTAGAATAGGAGAATCATGGTAGGCATGGAGAAACCGCGGAATAAACACCGAAGGCACCACCAGCCGTAAATGAGCATCAGGATCCGTCCCCACAAAATAAAGAAGGCCATCTTCAAGGCGATATTGAGAATGTAAATGCCGAAAAGGCAAGTCATCAGCAAGTGATGCAGGATTCTCAAACCCATCTCGAAGCCTTCGAATCCATGGCTCAATCTTTTGAGCCTCGCGAACCTCATTTAGAGAAGGTAGATCTTGCTCTACGCCCTGTGGACACTGAACGTCAAGGACAGCAACCGCCGACGGCACAGAATCCTCATCTAGAAAATCCACAGATGCTGGAACAACAGGTTCATCATAAACATGAGAAGTGAGTGGAGAAGGAAGAGGAGCTCGAGAAAGGGCATCAGCATCAGCCATAGAACTCCCTGGGCGATGAACAACATCGAAATCATATATCTGAAGCTTCAAAGCCCATCGAGCCGTACGACCAACCAGGTTCTTCCGCTTCAATAATGAAGTAACAGCAGCATGGTCACCTTCTTCAAGTAACGTCCGAGAACCATGTAGATAGGCATGAAGTTTCTCGAAACCCCAGACTGCTGCTAAACACTCCTTCTCCGTCGTGGAGTAGTTCATCTCCGCTGGTTGTAATGTACGGCTTATGTATGCAATGGGATGGCGCTGACCAGGCACACTCGAGCTCTCTTGCATCAACACACCTCCAAGACCAATATCAGAAGCATCCACGCGCAAAATAAAAGGTCGAGTGTAGTCAGGATATGCCAAAACCGGAGGAGTCGTCAATAGCTCTTTGAGATTCACGAACGCCCACTCACAATCGGGAGACCAGATGAAAGATGACGTTGATGACTTCAACAACGCTCGCAATGGTAAAGTGCGATCGGAAAGATGATCCACAAAACGACCGAGATACTGCACCTTACCCAAAAAGCGCTGCACATCATTCACACACTTCGGAGTAGGGAACTTTAGAACAGCCACAAGTTTGTCAGGATCAACTTGCAAACCCTCACGAGAAATACGGTACCCAAGATAAGTTGTGTCCTTGGACCCAAACACGCACTTCGACCGCTTCAGCTTTAAACCAACGTCCCGTAGCCGATCCAACACTTTACAAACATCACGAACATGCTCCTCCCACATCCCCTCCGAGTGGATCAAGACATCATCAATGAAGTCAGCTGTCACCTCTGGCATATCGCAAAGAACCTCGTCCATCATTCGCTGAAAAGTTGCTGGAGCATTGTTCAAACCAAACGGCATCACCAAAAACTCGTACAAACCAAATGGTGTACGAAAAGCAGTCTTAGGAATATCGTCTTCAGCCATCGGTACTTGCCAATACCCAGAAGCAAGATCTAGCTTGGTGAACCAACGACTTCGCCCCAGACGATCCAAGAGATCAGCAGTGTGAGGAAGAGGGTACACGTCCGGGATCGTCACTTCATTTAACGGACGATAGTCGATGCAGAAACGAATACTCCCATCAGGCTTCGTCACAAGATGAGGTTCACATGCCCAAGGACTCCGCGACTTCCGAATAACACCCTTCTCCAACATCTCCTTGACGTTTGCACGTAAAATCTTGATCTCCTTGGGTGACCGACGACGAACAGGAACCTTGATTGGACAAGCATCCCCGGTTGGAATGGGATGACGTGTGGCAATCTTGGCCCCAGACGATAGGTCAAATTCAAAGAGATCAGAATACTCCTTCATGAGCTGATCAACAGCTACAACACAAAGATCATCGGAGGGATCGGAAAAGGGAAGAGCAGAACAAGATGGAAACACAAGAGGAAATAATGGGGGAACAAAAGTAATGGAAGCAGAGGTAGAAGTAGAGGGACGAAGAGGTACAGAAGTGAGAGGAATGGATGAAACATAAGGAAGTATGAGACAAGGGGGAAAAGCCTCAAAGTCACACTTGGCATGATTGTGCTGCAACCAATCCATACCAAGAATGAGGTCAAAAGCTTAACTCGGCACCACCCGCAACGACTGCAACTCAAGCTCGAGATCGTCCACACGCACAACCAGGTCCGCCTCATCTCGTGCACATGCATGTGTACGGCCATTGCCATAAAGAATGAAAACTGGATCCGCCGCACGACGCAAGTGTAGACGACAACGTGTGGCAACAGGTCGAGCAATAGAAGATAAACTCGAACCTGTATCAACCAACACGGAGAGAAGAATAGGAGACCTCTTGTTATAAAAACGAGCTTGGAAAGTAAACACTGGATGAACCGGTGCCGAGTGAACCCCTTGATGATACTCCCGAAAGAAAGATGGAGGGGTCACTAACTTATTCGCGCAAGGTCCCTCCATTACTCGCGTGACTCCTCGTTTCCCGAATGCACCTCGGTATCCAAACCTTCCACCGCAGCAGCACCAACGGGACGTTGCTGACGCCAAGGTCTCCACCCAGGAAATGGAGGTCGCCAATCCAGAAAGCGCCGACAACGCCGATAAGTATGACCAACTTCATCACACGCCCAGCAACGAATGTCACGGCCACGACCACGTCCTCGCCCTTGTCCTTGGACTCGAGTAGCAGCAGCATCAACCTCCATGGGAACAGGACCATCACTCATAGGAAGTGGAGCTGAAGGACGTGTAGCAAGAAGTGGAAGAGGCGACGTCTCATAACGTTGTGCCAAGCGAAGAGCATCGTCAAGAGTGGCAGGAGCAAGTGCATGCACAAGTCCGACAAGATCTTGACGAAGTGCTGGCCACAGCATTCCTAGCTTGATCCGCTCCGACATATTTGGCTCCGCACGAAGCAAAAGACTTCGGAAACGAACGCCAAATTGCATCACCGACTCAGATGGCCCTTGGCGAAGACGATGCAATTGTTGGAAGGCATCATCACAATCGTCGGCGTGTCCGAAGGCGCGTTTGAAGACGTCCGGAAGAACACTCCAATCGCCACGAGTAGCTGCGCTCAATCCATTATACCACTGCAATGCCGTCCCTTGAAGACATGTGGGGAACTCACGCAAACGCCGAGCATCATCCCAAGAATGATATGTGGCAATCACCGTGAAGTGATCGAACCAATGGTACACATCATCCCCAGGATTCCCACGAAAGAACTCCGGCCGAACGCGAGGATTGGCACCAAAAGCAGGAGGAGTTGTACCATGTGCCGTGAACGCCGCCATCAACTGAGTTTGGTTGTTCAATTGCAGGCGCATAGCATCAAGCAATTGAACCAACTGCTGCTCTAGAGTCAAAGGAGGAGATTGCGGATCGGCCATGAAAATGAATGAGAAAGAAAGAGCAAAAGAAGAGAAATGACAAAAAGCTAGAAAGAAATGGTAGATCTAGACAATGCAAAAAGCTAGATCTAAACCAAAATCCTGAAAGGAAAGAACAAAAGAAAGGAAATGGAAAAAGCTAGATCTAGACAATGCAAAAGCTAGATCTAAACCGAAATCCCAAATCCAAGCACTCCCCAGGGACAATCAAAGGTGCCCCTCACCTCCACCAATGTGAGTGCATGGAATATGGAAAGGGAATACAGAAATGTGCATATCAATTAACCCAAAAACCCTAGCTTATATACAGGAGCGAGTGGTCCGGATTGAAACCAATCCGACGGCTACCAAAATCCACTACGCTAATATTAGTATACGGCATCGTAGCCGTACACTTGGCCCTCACAATGCAAAGATTGTTAAGCCATTTACTGATCTTTTAAAGAAAGATACTCCATTTATAAGGAATAAAAATTTTAAAGAAGCATGTTTAAAGTTTAAAAAATGCCTCAAAAAGACACTTATAAACATTAAGCTAGATTGGACAAAAGAGTTTCACCTAAAAATAGGTATTTTTTATATTGCCATAGGTCCAATATTGTCTAAGATATAAGATGATCAAAAAGATCATCTTATCTATTATGACAGTAAACACTTAAATCTTGCTGAGCATAACTACACAATGACTAAAAAAGAGGCTTTAGGCATAGTTTATGCTTTACAAAAATTTAGGCATTATCTTTTGGCAACAAAAGTAATTATCTTTCCTAACCATAAAGCTCTTTTATATGTTATTAATAAGCCATAGATATCTGCTTAACTAACTAGATGGTTTTTACTATTACAAAAATATAATCTTGAAATAGTACATAGATTTGGAAAATTCTAAGAATAGATTGATTGTCTGAGCCACATCATTACAAAAGAGCCACCTAATATTAAGGTAGACAAACTCTTAGATACTCACTTATATGCAATCTTTATGTCTACCACTTGGTTGGAAGATATATAAATTCTATATACACCATTCCACTTTACTATAATTTGTCAAAGAAAAACAAGTTGTGTGTTTGAGAACACAACCTTATTTTGTTGTGGGGGAGTACCTATATAAATTAGCCATTGATGGAATACTAAGAAGATGTATTAATAGGTAAGAAGAAAAAAATGAAATCCCAAGGGAAGCTCACTTAGACATATCAAGAGGCCATTTTACAAATAAAATAACTGCTAGAAAATTCTTATAAGTAGGGTTATTGTGGCTTATGCTTTGGATAAATACAACAATTTTCTACAAAAATTGTTATATTTGCGAAAGGTATAAACTACTGTCTAAAAAGCAAATCCATGAACTAAATCCTATCTATCCATATGAAGCATTTCATAAATGGGGATTGGATTTTGTGGGACCTATAGTAACAAGTAGTAAGAGGAACAAATATATTTTAATTGTCATTAATTATGTGACTAAATAAGTAAAAGCTATACCTATAAAGCAGGCCTCAACTATTAACACTGCCAAATTCCTTTATAAAAATATCATTGTAAAATTTAGTTTATGAAGAAGATCGTTATAGATAGAGGCACTCATTTAATCAATGAAACAATAAAAATTCTTATATAAGAATTTATCCTTAAGTATAAAAAATTCATGCCATATTATCCATAAGGGAATGGGTAAATTGAATCTACTAAGAAAATGCTTAAACATTTCTTGAAAAAAATTGTAATGGACAATTAAAAAGACTAGAATAAGAAAATTTTAAATGTTTTGTGAGCTTATAGAACTGTATATAAAATATTCACAAGCATAACACCATTTAATCTTACTTATGGCCATGAAGTTATAATGCCTATGGAATTTATAATTCCCTTTTTATGTATTACAATTAAAAATAGCTTAGACAAAAAAGAAGCTCTTCAACAAAGACTTGCCAAAATAGAAAACTTAAACGAGCTTAAGCTTGGAGCAATCTAGACCCTGCATACAATTCAAAAAGCTAAATAAGTTAAGCATGACAGACAATTGAAAATCTCTTGCGAGCTTAAACCAAAAGATAAGGTTCTTTGGTTAGGGCAAACTAGATGCTCTTAGAAATAAATTCAAGAGAAAATAGAATAATCTATTCTTTTTGTCTAAAATATCAACCTCAGGAACGACTAAAGTGCACATTTAAACAGGGACAATAGTACAATAGTAAATTTAAATTGTTTAAAAAAGTACCATGAAGATATAAGCATAAATATTATCTATATCTTAAGGTACAAAACTATGGATAAGCTCGTGGATGAAGCCCTTGCAAGGATTTATTGTAATAAGCTACCTAAGTGCACAAATGCCAATTGAATGAAGGATAAAGATCTAGAAAAATTTTACAAAGCTACATCAAACTTTATAGGACCACAGGAAGCTAGACTAGTTCTTAAATTATAAGATCCTATAAAATTGACTTTCAAAATAGATGAATGGGATATTAAAATCACTTAGAATCTTATTTCCAAGCTTTTTTATCTCCCTATAGAGATATATCAATGGAATTAGATAGCAAGAGTAGTCTTTTTTGATAAGATCAGACAAGAATTTATTCACCTAGAACAAAGGGAAAATACATGTTCATTGGGAAAATTCATTTTTATACTAGACAGACACTCATATATTTGAGTGTTTTTTTTTATGGGGAAGTTCCAAGAAAAGAAATCAAGGGATACATTAGACAAATATTTCTTTTTCTGGAGTAGGCCTTCCCTCAAAATCTTGATGGTATGGCCTCTCTAATCAATGCAAGACTTAGAGGTAAAAAAAGAAGGGGTGGATACTCTAAGAGCAATATTTACATTTTTCTTTCCCCATTCAATAATCTTTGCTAGCAAACCACAAAGATTAATGAGCAAAGATTACTAGGCCAATAAAGGAAAAAAAAATTCCACAATATATTTGCCTACAAAAGCAAACAAAGGCAAAAAGATTTGAAGCTTAGAGCTAACATATTAAAGCAAGACGACCTAAGTAAATTAAAGGTAACTAAGGAGCTCCTTTTTCTCTCTCGCTCTTTCCCTCTCACTCACTCTATACTTACGCCTACACCTCCATCAAGATGTGCCAACACTCCAAGCATAGCTCTAAAGCTTTGTATGGCAGCTCAAATGCCACCTAGAGCTGTGCAAGAGCAAACACCATCACTGTAGCTTACTAAATCAAACACACCCTCAATTGGGTAAAGTGATTTTGTCCCCATGCCATTGCCACAAACTGTCAACTCCACTCTTGAAGTGCCATTAACACAAGATCTCACTTAGGCACCTCTATCGACACCGCACTATATCTCCCAGTCACCTAACAGTAAGTGTTTTGCCTATAAATCTTCATAGATAGCATAAATGCCTAAGAAAAATGAGCATGTGGAGGAAATCTAGTCCAGCGACAAAGAGCTTGACTATAGCCAAGTGAAGCTGTCTAAGGAGCTTGTGCTTTCTCTCTGTGACAAATCTTGGCTTAATACTTTTGGGTTACTCACTTATGCAAAGTTGCTTAAAGGAGAAATATCAATCAAGCAAAGGATTAAGCTCATATAAAAGTGTACCCAATGGAGTATACATTTATCTTTTGCAAGCAAGTCCATCCCTTTAGACTCACCTAGTTTGCTCAGATTTTTCACTTAGACAACAAGGGTGAAATAATCATGATGAGCAAGAAGGATCATATGCTCGATCAATATGTCCTTTCTAACTACACATCTGAATATGCAATTGGAGTAATAAGCAATCGAGGCAGCCCTTTCGTCAAGCAAAGGCAAAGCATCAACCTCATTGATCAACACGATTTTGGTAGCTAAGGAACTTTACAAATAGTAACAGCAAACCACAACCACTCGAGCCCAAGAGAAAAAGAAGGTGGCTGCTCAGCCTGTTTGTGGATCCCTTGGCATTGGTTGAGAGTGAATCTTTATCCAGTGACACAAAAGTTGGTTTGAAAGCTCCCCTTCAAGTTGCTACTCTCCTCTCCTCCTAGGATCTCACCAACAATTATTCATGTTTTGGAACTAGTTCTTCAACAACTAGTTGACACTACTATCACCTTTTCACTCCAAGAAATGTTGTGTCTTGTCCCTAGATTCGGCTAGCATTTGGAGGAGTTTTCATGATTAGGAACACCACAGAGCACCCTCATTAGGACTCCTCAAGAGGTGCACATTGTCGACATGACAAGATATAGTGGAGATCTTGGTCCATTCTTTGTCTCGGTGCAGATTTGTACTTCCTCTTGTAAGATGGATGCTTTGGTTGACTTTGGTTCTAGGAGCAACATTATCTTGCTTGAAACTGCCCTTTTAGCACAATTGTAGATCACTAAAAGCTCTTCCATCGTGCTCAAGACCTTTACCAATCACATTGTTCCTCTAGCGGGCATTTGCTATGGTGTCAAGGTCTCGATGTAGGGTGTTATTTCTGTAATAGATTTCCTCGTGGTTGACTACTAGCATCTTGGAAAGTCCTCTTTAAAGGACTCTATCATCCTCGGCCACTCATGGCAAGTCTATTGCACTATCGACAGTGCAAAAGGCAAGATGGAAATTAATGATGGAATTCATAGTACCAACTTTCTCAACACCTATGGTAGAGCTATTTTTCAGCTCGCCTAGAAGGCTCAAGTTAAGACGGTCTCCACAGCATACTTTCCTCCTTAGCTTACAGAGATTTTCCCTTAGTTGGTAGTGGGGTCGACCATTTATGCGATGGACGCTTTCTCATGCAATGTGATCAACATTGTTGGAGGTGAGTCAGACAGCTCTAGACATCTCTCAACCTTACTCTCTTTATTTGAGAGTAAGGCCAAGCCTCTAGCCACACCCTCTTTATTTGATGGCAAGGCTTACATTGTGTCGATTTCCACATCTAGCTTTTTGGAGTGTTTCCTGATTGAGGATGGACTTCTATGCAGCCGAATTTAGTTTTCTTCAACAACTATCTAAAGTGTCACACAGCTAGCATCTTCCCACAAAAATTGCTTTACCTAACGACTCTGGGCATATTTTGCCATGCCGTTTTTTGGAGACAAAAGGTAACATTCAGGCAAACAGCTGGCAGCAAAAATCAAGCCAATCAGACGTGTTGCATGTGAGTTATAGTTCTTTAAATTCAGAGTTTTCTACTGTGGAGCCCCCAATATAGACCCAAATGTATTACATTGAAGATTTAGCCCCAAACTTAGACTTGACTTCAGTGGAGGATCTTCCTTCATTAGCAGAATACTTGGCTTCAGTCCTTACATTGGAAATCACACACTCAGAGCATCAGAAGTAGAGAGAGCAAGGGATGAAGGCCCCAAGTTTGATAACAACATTCTCTCCTTTGCCAGCTTTGAAGTTATCTCCTTGTTGGACTGGCTTTACTATGTTTAATGACACATTAGAGGTGGAGCATATGTGCTAGTAGATGCTAATGGACATAAGCTCCCACATGCTCACAACCACTCTTATTTCAAATGTTTCATTTGGTGAGGCATTCCTTTTCTCTTCTTTTTCATGTACTTATTTTCTTTCACTTTACTTTCATAGTTTCTTTTCTTATTTTCAGAAGGTGTTTCTTCATTGGACCATGGCTCTTGCCTTGGATTTCATGCTCAGGCTGCATTGCCATTGTTATGGAGGTTCCTCACTTGGCTTAGGCTATATTCTAGGTTCTTTGGCCCTTCCCTTACCATTACTCTATTCCATACATTTTATATCATCTACACTCACAGATCCATCACTAATCACTCACAGTAGCATTGCGCATATTTATTTTTAGATGCCTATCTTGCATCTTTCATTCTTTCACCATCATCCACATCTCTGTTTGAAGTCATATTTACACCATACTATGGACATACATACACACACCAATAGCAAAAGACATCACCTCATTTGGACATGTTGTTTTTGAGATATGATTACAACCATTTGCCAACGACATACTAACTTTCTTAGAGCGACTTTCTTCCAACCAGGTGAACCTATTCACTCAAGGCACTTAGGTGGGTCCTTAGGGGAGGCTATAGAAGCCAAAGGCATCTTCTCTTGCTCCAACACTTAATGGACACATGCAACTTTCTTTACCAATGAGCTAGTGACTATGCCATCCATTTTAGCTATGGTTTTCCTCAATCTGACATATCAGACTATAGGCCTGACATTTTTAAAAATGGCCACCTTCTTAGAGTGCCACCACCATCTCGGCATTCCACCATATCACTCCATCTTTCATCATTTCTACACTTACCTCCCTTAGGCAATGCATGCCCTTTTCTACCTCTCTTTCTTTCTTGATTTTGGCCAATCCTTAAAGCATACTTAAAGTTATTATGAGGTTACATTTGCATATTACACTTTAAATCCAAGTATGAATTAAATTTTTTGGGTACTCACTTTTTTTCCTTCTATTTTTCTTTTCTTTTCACACTTTTCTTCATTTTTTCTTTTACATCAAGGTCTAGTTTGACTACAAGGTTTCCCATTAGGTTTTATCTTTGTCTTCAAACTTCACACCTACCCTTTTTCTTTTTTTTTCCAATTTATTTTCTAGAGTTTTACTATTTCACTTAGTTACTAGCACTTAGCACTAGCAATAGAGGTACACTCTACACTCTTTGAAGGGTTTTCATGTGTTTGGAGTCAATATGATCTACCATAGTTGCATGTTAGAATATAGCTATAGAGTTATATCTAAGCTTAGGCATCTAAAGAAGAAAGATCAAATCTAGGCAATGTTCATCATAAATAAGCGAGAATCAATTAAGAATGGTTATAAAATCATATAGTATATAAATAGCATTTAAATATACTAGAAAAAACCCCCACTCATTGTTATATGCATTTGTATTGAATTCCTACTTATGATTATTTGTGCAAAGTAAAGTTAAGAGAGTCACATATATTTATCCTTACTCACGCCTTTAGGGTTTAAGGTTAAGTTTTCTTCTATTCTCTTTTCATTCTTTTTATCTTCTTCTCTTCTCTATGTTTTGGTCTTTATTTGTTTATCATTATTTTGAAGGTAGGGGCAAAAATGTGAGTATAGGCAAAAAAAACCTTACTTAAATTAAAGTTACCAACACTAAAATCCATAGATATTTATATACATTTCTCTATTTTCAAATGAGAGTGCAAGTGAAGATTTATAAATTCTAGACACCATGCTATAACAAACTCCTTAAGAATGTATTCTGGAGGATGACCAAGTCCTTATTTTATATGTAACAAGCTTACATCAATAATTGTTTTTTTTTTCCTTTCAAATGGTTACATAGCCTTATATAGAATCTTATTTTAAATTTTAATTTTTTTTTTATTCTAAAAAACCTCATTGGCTATGTTGAAAGTAAGACAAAAAACAAGTTTGTATGGTTTTCTTATATTGGCATATCAATTCTACTTTATTGATATTATTTTATTGCATTTAATTTGTGGTGTTAGATTGCATTGAGTCTTGGATATGGTGATTCACTTTTTTATATAATTTATTATGATATTAATATGTTTTGAATTGTAGTTTGGGATTGAAATGAAATAAGATGTTTCTTCATAGGTATGGGTATATTAAAAAAAGTTAAATTTTCCATATATAATGATTCAAATGGTTGGTGATTAGTTATATCTTATTAGATATTGATAAAGATGGTGTTAATAATTAAATTATGTGTTTTGTGTTACATTCAAAGATTTGCTAGTTAACAATTATATTAACATTCAAACTAGCTAAAGTTGGGTGGACAAGCATGAAACACACAAAGTCACCACAAATGTTTAGTCTTGGGACTTATAAAAAGAGCCAAATAAACTGCCAAATCTTGTATGTTGTGCTTGCCAGGTACTAAAGAGCACTGCTCCCACATGCTCTATTCTGCTCTTCACTCACTATGTGTCAAAATTAGCTCTCGGCTCAACAAAAGTCACTTAACACAAGGAGATGACCAAGATGAGAGACAATCAAACACATTTAACAAGCTTTAAGACAAACCATAAATAATGGCAATGTGAAGCTCAAAAGAGCTCAAACTTGTGGAATATTGGACGAAAATACATCTACTTCATTGAAAAGAAAAATGCAAAATCTTTGCAAAAACTCTCAAAAAAATACCACTGAACTGACAAGCACGTATCCGGATATAAGAATGTGGATATCTTGCAGCTCTCAGCGCCTAAAATCATGAATCTTGGCTCGAATCCAAGCTCTCCACCTCCTACACAACTCCATATTGCCCAGATTCCGGAGGATAGTACTGATAGTGTAGTTCACTGACATCGTCACTGTCACTGGAGATTTTGGGGACAAATGTGATAAACTGGAAGCAAACAAGCTCAGATCATAAAAAACAAAAGAAACAAGCTTGCCGCTCGCAACTCCTCCGCTGACTCCACGCGTGGTAGATCGCTCGTACGTGCCATAAGCGTTAAGTAGACCTAGAGCCAACGAGAGTTCCTTTCGTTCTTCCACCTTCGCTATCAACGGAAAAGAGCGACGGGCCCTGGATCAAATGACAAGATGTGAGAAGAAAACTCAGAAGATAACGAAAAGAAAACAGCACATACCCAGCAATCATGGTTCCCATTGACAGACCCGCATGGAAGCACTGGCAAACGAAATGCCCCTCTTGTTCGCAAGCACGTGAAGTCGGCACTGTGATTCAAACCAACAAATTGTCAGGATCGTGGAGGAAGAAAGGGAAGTACAGACTTACCCGATTTTTCTTCACCAGCTGGGATGCTGCGCGAAACCATTCGAACACTTACAGATACACCGCCACATGCTATCTCGAGTGTCGGCAGCTTTCTGGAATCCATCCAGCTGCGCATGCAAAAATCCCCAGACCATCACAAGAAATACTCGAGGAGCGAGCGACCTTCGGTAGAGGAAAGCAAGCACGCGTAGTCACGAGAAAAATGACAATTCATTCATTATCATGAACATGAATAAGATCACAAAGCAGCTGGTGGATTTTCGACCCGAGATTGTCTTGCTCGCGAGATCCCAGTTTGGAACACCTTTGCCTCTACTGGGCGATGGTTTTTTCGCAAGAGATAGACGACCGAGGTGTAGTGGAGGCGGATGCCATGATCCAGGATCATCCACGAGAAGAGAAGATGGCCATTGGGAAAGTTCGATCCTACCATGAGCGTCACGAACGTGGCAAAGCACATTCCTCCACTTGTCCTTCCGGAAGAGAATCGCGAAGATCACGAGAACGCAGTGAGCTTTCTCTTCTAGCCGTGATCCACAGCATCTACGGCGACCACGCATGGCATCGGAAATCCCAGCGCGCTGCTTGGAACTTCTTCACGTGGCGGTAGCATCGATCAGAGCATTCCATTCCTCCATAGACAGGCATTTTGTTAGGGTTCTTGAATGGCGATCTCAGCGGCTTCGCTGCGCCAGCACTCATGCGTGTGTGTTGCTTTGGTCCCTGGTGATGGAAGGGATTTTTGCTTAGGTTCACCTTCACAAGATGAGCGAGTACGCGTTGACGGTACTTCACCAGCACATGTGGCACATTTTTATTGGTTAATAAAATTATGAAAATATATTTGTTGAAATGACATTTTTGCTAATGAATTAGCACAAGATTTTGTGCACCCCCACGATTTGAGTTGGAAATCAGGTCGTCTCTATTTACAATTGATCTTCTTCACCTCATCCTTCCACACCAACATCATTTACTCCCTCACTACTGCAGTTTCTTGCTCTATTTCCTCCTTCAATTCCAAAGCAAAGTCACATTCTTCTTCATCCACTAGTTCAATTTGCTCCTCCAACTCCATGGCAAAACTGTCCAGGTCAGGTACAAGATCCTGGGCTTGTTGTGGATCGCTACTTTCTTTCACTCCATGGAGACCCAACAAGAGATCACTATCATCCCCCTCATCAACCTTGAAATCTTTGACAAATTCCTTGAGACCCTCATCCTCCTCACTGGAATTTATGTGGACTTTCTCCCCACTTGTGCCACATGTGTGTTGGGACATGTGCCTATCTTCCCTATCTTTTATGAGAGACTCAATCAAACTCTAGAGCTCACTGCTGACTGGAAATGACTGATCGCTACTAGAGCTTTGACTCACCAACACTATGTCTTTCTTGCCACTATCAGGCCTGCTTGGCTTGTGCTGCTGCTGCTGCTGCTTCTTGGTCCGCTTTTTGGGGTGTTTCATGTCGACATTGCAATCCTTCTTGGGCCTCATGGTGCCACTGTATATGAACTTGTGATGTGTGTTGCTACAACACCTATAATAGCATTGGACAGCACAATGATTGTTGAAGTAATCAAAGTTTTCTTGTTCACTACAGCGTGGGCAAAGGGGATGCAATTGCTTCAAGTAAGCCTTGAGCTTCTTAACATTCTCAAATGAAACACTAGCTAGCTGTGATAAATTTCAAACTTGGTAGGTATTGGTCCTTAATGATCACCTTCATAGCTACTTTTGACAATCAAATATCTCAAAAGAAATGGAAACAAGGGTTTTAAATTGCATAACATTGCTCATACCATGGTTGATTCCCACAAACACGACCTTTGATCACAATTCCAAACACCATCCAGCTGTAGAGCTAATCTCCTTTTCGTGTTTGGGAAGTCTATTAGTTAAAGGAAGAAAACTAAATAAACGTAATTACATATACCATACTATGGAAATTTCACTGGACCAATGCATCCTTTGGAACTTTCCACTTGTTTGCCAAGTGTATCTTCTACACGAACTGGACACTCCTGAGAGTTCGTTATTCAACTCATATAAGTCCTGGAAAGAAGTTTGTGTTACATTAAATATTGTTAAAGAACCTAAAAGTTTAGACCATTACTTCTTTGCTCAGACTGATGTCATGTTCCCAAGTGTCCCAAAGTTGATAGTATCCTGCGAAAGAGGTTTGTGAGAAATTATAAAACGGACACTCCTTTGCTTACATCTCGTGAAAGCTTTTAGTTGATCTCTTTTGTGAGTTTTTGTATGGTTTTTGTTACTTGCTTCGATTTTTCTACTTGTTGTGTTTCATCATGAAGCTTTTGCAATCTTTAAGAAAATTTGCATTTATGCTATGGGAGTGAGCTATGGCTATTGTCCTGAGAAGAGTTAGCACCTCAAGAAGCTCAAGGTGGCCATGAATCCATCTCCAAGTGACCAGAGATCCAAAGCACAGCAATGAAGAGAATCAATATGTGGAGGATGACAATTATTTCTCCAATGAGGGGATGAGGATTTCATGAGGATGAGGTAAGATGGAAGATATGCTTCTTATTGGAGCAGCATAAAAATGAAGAGGTTTTTCCATATTTAATGCTTTTACCTCCTTTACTATTTTTTTTTCTTCTAGATTACTCATAATTTTGCTGCAATTATACACTTCGAAGGTTAATACTTTATGCTTGCAGCTTTGGAACACTCTAGATCTTGCCACCTTGCCAGCATTGAAAAAGTTCTAGAAATCTCCTCTCTGCCACCTTTGCATGGATCTTCTTGTGGGTCAATCACTCATCCTTGACGATCTCATCGTTCCCAGCCAGCATCTGGTACTTGTCCCTCCTCGTGCAATTCGTGCACTTGTATGGTCTCATCCGGCAAGAGGACGAGCATAGAGGTGGCCAACTTTGTCCAGGAGAAGCTGGCGAGGGCTTCAAATCAAAGGTAAGCAATGCTATTACTAATGCCACTCAACATACATAAGGATTAACTTCACATTTAATCTCCTACAGGAACAAACTCTCACTTTGAAGAGATTCAATGTAAGCTCAATGACTTTGCCCATGTTGTTCTGAGTGATGAAGACTTACAGCACAACACACTGACTATGCTGGATGAGATTGATAGAAACACATGAACTAATTGAGCGAAATGTAATCTAGCTTGCAGCATCTCATGGAGTTTAGCATGTTCAGAGCTAGCCTTGATATCCAAGGAAGATGGCAATTTTCTTTTATAATTTCATAATGCACTTTGAAAAAATTATCTCTCTTCATTCCCAATTTTTTTGAATTTACAAAATAAAGTGGAGATGAAAAACATAACCACTATAGATCTTTCTTTACTTAAAATATACCCTGCGGCTCGATCTGAGCAGCCTCGTCTCCAAAGAACTGAAGGCTGAAACGAGAAGTCTTTCCCTTTGTCAACCTCCAGCCGCTGGATAAGTCGCGAGCTGGAAGTTATTCCCGTCTCGGACTGCTAGTCCCAGATCCACGGTTTTCATATGTTCCAAACTGTCGTCTAGCCTATGCACTTCAGCCGAAAGTGCCACCCCATCTTCTGAAGGACTTCCGCACACTGCAAGCAGGCAGAGCCCGTCCGACGTCAAACAAGGCCCCAAAAAGGACGGCGGAAGTTGGATGACTCGAGCCTTCATCATGGCAGGCTGCACCACTTCAAAAACCCGAACACAGCGTGTTACGTCGGTGACGAGAAGTTCCTCTTTGCCCGGTACAAACTCCATCCAGGTGATGTCTCTGCTGCCCCTATAGCCCCCAAGCTGAATGGTGACTCCGTTCGAAGTTAACTCCCGGAACGACTCGCCAAATCTGAAAACTTTGATCGATAAAGAAGGAAGTTCCAGAGAGCTAGAAGCCTCAAAGACTCGTCAAACGCGAGAAGATCCGCTCCTCTGTTGAATGTCTTCGGCGGTCCAGTCGAACGTGCTCCAAAGTAGCCGATAAGGTGTATGTCCAGACGGGAAGTTAGGACATCTCTGATGAAAACAAGCACCTGGCCTGACTTGAGGAGCATGAACTGAGACGAATCCATGTCGAAAAATTCCCGCTGCTCAGCGAACCTCGGAAAAATCAGATGTTCGAACTTCTGGGCCTGCGCTTCCAAGTCCTCTTTGCGGGTACGAGCTCGACTGCTTTCCACGACACGCGCTCGTTCTGAGGTACGTTTCACCTGAACATAACTCTGACTTGGCCGTTGTATCTTTTCTCGCAGTGAGTAATCGTGATTGTCGGGCATGAGGCCCCGGGTTTAGAGAGCTCCGACCTGTATTCTGCCACCAATTCGGACTTTTCTCAAGAACACTTCGTCCACGTCTTCGAAAACGTCTCTCAGAAACTTAAGTCGCCTGTGCTCATAGATTACACCCGCCCAGGAAGTTACTGCATTCCCCGCCACGAACTCTGTGTTTTCTTCCCCCGTCAATATCTCGTGCCACATTTTCTCGCATAGAGTGGCATTCCTCGTCACAAACGGGAACAGGAGATCGTTGCCTGCGAGCGCAACTGTGAAGAGTACCTAATCTTCTGCTTCGAGAATCCCGAGCTCTGCTTTGTGGCTGATTACGAATTCAGCAAACGAGCCTCTCCCTCAAGGCCTACACTGCCATGGAAGCCAAGCCAAGTCAAGAATCCAGACACCACAGTGTCGAACTTGATGTGGCTTTTGCTGCTTCTCCAGAAGATCCAGAAGTGCTTGTCCACGGTGCACGTAAAAGTGCCTTTGCTGAACACTGGACTCTTGTCGCAACCACTGCTAGTGAGCTTGAAGATGCATTGTGAACCATTGTCATTGGTTCCGGAAAGCCATTCTCCATACAGCACGAGCCCGGACTCTCGGGTGCCAGACTTCCGTCTGGTGTAAGTGTTTTCGCCATCAAATACCACTCTCGAGCCAACGAACAGCATGAAGCCCCGGCTGCTATCACCTGTCAAGACGCTGTTCAGCCTCGACTCCAGAGTCTTCAGAATTCGTTTGTCCTGATCCGTGGTAGACGTGCCAGAATTTTTCGTGTAGTCGAGAAACACTGGGACCGCTTAGTTGAAAAGCTGCACCTTGACCATGCTCCTTCGAATATATCCCTTCTTCCCAAGGACAGTGTCGCCTCAGGTAAGCCATAAGCCGGTCTGCAAAGACCTTCAACACTGCCATCTTCATCACCATCAGGTGCTGTTCGTTGTTGAAGAGTTCTCTTAGGACCTCCGTTGTTCAACCGCATTGAGCTTCGTGCTCAGATCTTTGAAGCCTTCAAGCTCAACACAGCTTGCGTATCTTCACTGAGCTGGCTAAAGGCGAGGCCGACATTCCCCCACTCCTTCATTTTCCCTGGAACGTCACTTGTGGTCCACTCGTCACCCTGGTATTTGGTCGCAGGAGTGTACTTCTCAGGAACAAGCAGAGCACACCGATGGAAACCTCCACTCGAGAGAGGAGAAGAAACACCGGAAGTCATCCGCAGCTCGAAGCCTCGAACCACCGCGAGATCTTTCTCCGACAAGCTGACAATGGATATCTGCAGCTTCTGTGTCCGGTTCTTCTTCGGTCCCAACTTCCCATTGCCATCCTTAACGTCAATGCAGCAGTAGACCGTGTGGCAGAGATCCAGGAGGTAACGTATGAAGTTGCAAGATAAGTCACCCCGTCGTGCAGCCGAGAACTTCTTGTCCGGGTGCCAGTAGAAGAGCACAAGCTTTTCCACGGAGAGTGCTCCATAGAGTCTAAGCAATAGCAAATCCTCTCGAAGGGCTTTTACTTCTTCGTCTGGAAGTTGACAGTGGTGGAGAAGAGCTTCGGCCACTATACGCTTGCTCCCGTAAAAGACCCACAGTGGCTAGAAAGGAGCTGTCCAAAAGAGAGAGCTCCAGGATCCAGCGGCCGCTAGAAGATGACTTGATCGATCCAGGAGCCAGCGTGTTGAAGAGATCGGCTCGAGTGAGCAACACCTTCTCCACGAAGCTCAGCTGCTGCGTGTCGGACGTAATCCCAATGAGATTGAAAAGAGCGCTGGATTGGAAAGACTTCCATTGGATCGCAGACACCCGCGCAGGAAAATAAAAATTTCTTGAACCTAGCTCTTACCTCGCGAAAGGCTCCAACACTTGCGCGATCGAGCCCTGTCCGCGGAGAAGCAGCCGCCAGAGGAGCCTCGAAACCCCAGCCGCCGCGCCAAATGGATATGGATCGCTGGCGCGGCGAGTATCGAGGCGATGGAAGTGACCGATCGTGCCATCACGCCCGCCATTCTATTCTATATCTCTAGGGCTTTACTAGGGCTTGTCACGAAAATTTGGAGGGAAAACTTGTCCACATCCAACGGTTCAAGATTGATCTACACGTTTATTACCAATTGCAGGACAAACCTTTAAATTCTTTTTTTGCTGTGCATTTCTATGGCTGGACGCGTGGAATCTCCTATTATCTTGACAACCCTAAAAAAATATTTGGGATCATTTAGCTAGGGCTGGTGTTGGAGATCTTGGATCCATGGCGAGCTTCACGGTCGCCAAGCGCACTACTTCTCCACACGAGGGCCAAAAGCCCGGGACTTCTGGATTGCGCAAGAAGGTATACATTCGATCCAATGCTCTCTTTTTTTCTTGGGAGAACTGAGCTGGAAAAAAGAAGAGATCGACCTCCATTTTCTGCGCAGGTGACTGAGTTCCAGAAGGAAAATTACTTGCACAACTTCGTCCAGGCCACATTCTTCGCATTGGGGGAAGACAAGGTGAAAGGCAAGTGATTGGATCTGCGAAGAGCGCGACTTTGATTCCATTTCGTGATTTCCTTCAGGGAAAACCATTGTTGTCTCTGGCGATGGTCGATACTTCTCCAGGGAAGCAATCCAAGTGAGTGGTGTTTTTGTTTCGCTTTTATCTCGCTATGGCTTAGAGGAGAACTTGCACAGATTATCATCAAAATCGCTGCGGCGAATGGAGTGCGGAGGATTTGGATCGGGCAGAATGGATTGCTTTCCACTCCTGCGGTGTCAGCTATCATTCGGAATTGCGTTGGACAAGAGGTGAGTATTTCTCGCAAGCACTTGGCGATTGATATATGCTTGTGCTTTGTTTCTTTCAGGGGGAAAAAGCATCTGGTGCGTTTATATTGACCGCGAGCCACAATCCTGGAGGACCTCACGAGGTTTTTCTTATAAGTTTTTGGAGCCTGACTGTTCGTCCTTGCGTCAGGATTTCGGGATAAAATACAACACAGAGAATGGTGGCCCTGCTCTGGAAGGCTTGACTAATAAGATCTACGAGACTACAACAACTATCAATGAGTTTTATACGGCCGATGGCCTTCCAGATGTAAGAACTTGGTGCTTTCTTCTGTTTTTATTTCAAGAGCGTGTATTGAAACGTCAGGTTGACATTGCTCAAATTGGAACTTCAAGCTTTACTGGTCCCGATGGTCCCTTCAACGTTGAAGTGTTTGACTCGGCTGACGATTACGTGAAGCTGATGAAGTAAGCTTTCTCCTGTAGCTTTTGTATCTGTGACGTAACGATCGTGTGATCAGGAGTATTTTCGATTTCTCGGCAATCAAGGAGCTCTTGGCGCGACCGGATTTCTCTTTCTGTTTCGATGGCTTACATGGTGTGGCTGGTGCATACGCTACAAAACTCTTCGTCCAGGAGCTGTCAGCAAAAGAGAGCTCCTTGTGTAACTGCATCCCCAAGGTTTGTGTTTTTCTTTCTTCCTGTTCTATACTTCAACGTTTTCTACAGGAGGACTTTGGTGGAGGCCATCCGGATCCCAATCTCACGTACGCAAAAGAGCTTGTTTTGCGCATGGGACTGGGGAAGACCGGCCCTCCTGCCGATCCACCTGAATTTGGAGCTGCAGCCGATGGTGACGCCGATCGTAACATGATCCTAGGAAAGAGGTAGTATTTATCTTTCTTGCGCTTCCAGTCCGCTTTAGCTTTTCTAAGCTAACGGAATCAATGCAGGTTTTTCGTAACTCCATCAGATTCAGTGGCTATTATCGCTGCAAATGCCGTGGATTCGATACCGTATTTTCGTTCCGGTCTGAAAGGTGTTGCGAGGTATGTGTAGACGCTGCAGCTGAATCCTTGAGTCATGTACACGATTCTCAGGAGCATGCCTACGTCTGCAGCTTTGGACGTCGTGGCGAACAACTTAAAGCTCAGATTCTTTGAGGTGATAGGATTTCTCTTGTTCTTGCTTTCCTACACACGCGTACATGTTGCGTTGCAGGTCCCTACTGGATGGAAGTTTTTTGGAAACTTGATGGATGCTGGCATGTGTTCCATCTGTGGTGAAGAAAGTTTCGGAACCGGTAACTCTTTACATTCGAAATTAGTGTTCCTGTGTGTATATTGTGTTGCTTTTGTATTTGTTTGCAGGCTCGGATCACATAAGAGAGAAAGACGGGCTCTGGGCAGTGTTGGCATGGCTTTCCATTCTTGCTTACAAGAACAAGGATGTTCCGGCTGGCGGCAAGCTTGTAACTGTGGAGGATATCGTCCGCCAACACTGGGCCACTTACGGTCGTCATTTCTACACCCGATATGACTACGAGGTAAGATGTAAGACGTTTGGCATGACTTAATGCTTTCTCTCTTCCTTTTTGTTCTGCCTGCCAGAATGTGGATGCTAATGCTGCGAAGAAAGTGATGGACCATTTGGTGGAACTCCAGTCCTCCATACCAGATTTGAACAAGTAAGCCTCAGTTTTTTCCCCAGGGGTGGGTCTTCCCTGACAGTGTGAGCATGCAGAATAGTGTCAGGGATTCGATCTGATGTCGCTGGTATCAAAGAAGCAGACGAGTTTGAGTACAAAGATCCAGTTGATGGTTCCGTCGCAAGCCACCAAGGAATCCGCTTTCTTTTCCAGGATGGCTCTCGACTTGTGAGTAAAGGAAACTCTCTTTCGCAGAGATTGTTTAAAACGTCGTCCGCTTCGTTTCAGGTGTTTCGTTTATCTGGCACTGGCTCTGTGGGGGCGACTATTCGAGTTTACATTGAACAGTACATTCAAGACAAAGCCAAGACTGGCGGAGACGCACAGGAAACACTCGCACCGCTGGTAAGTATATTTGTTTTTTGCCCAAGAAATCACGAGTGATGAGTTGGTGCTCAGGTGGACGTGGCTCTTAAGCTGTGTAAAATGGAGGAGTTTACTAAGCGTTCTTCTCCCACGGTCATCACTTGAAAGGATTTGATGTGGCACAGCACTAGTTCTTCTTTTGTGAATAAAACTACTTTTCAGGATGCTCCATAACTTCTCCACGAGAGATCGAAACCAAATATTTAATGTCATGGAATACACATGAAATTCCATGTTGAATTGTCAGAGCTTATCGTGTACTTCTTCACAAAGTAAAGGTGAGTCTACAGGAACTTTTGGAAAGAAAGAATTCGATGACAATCGCAAAGGTCAGCTTAGAATAGAATCAAAGACAGGAAGTTCATCCAAGGCATAGACGTATCGTGGAGGTGTAGCTAGGAAGAGACCTCCGTGAGCAAGGGAGAAGTGGCTGGATCAGTAGCATCCGATGCGTGCTTCCCCGAGCTCTCGCCATGACAAGGCGACTTATTAGAGTTCCCTTTGGATGCTGCCTCTTTCGCAGTTCTGTGAAACATCGTCACGGTTCCAAGAAAAGAGCGAGAGAGTCTACTCACTTCTCACGGCGTCTCTGAAGAAAACGCTGGAGTGATGCCTTTCGCGCCTGTGGCAACTCTGGGAGAACAAACAAAACGAACGTGTTAAGATCGCCCAAGCAGTGAATTCGTACCATAAGAAGAGATCACAACTTTGTTGGTGTTAGCAGCAACGTTGATCGAAGGCCACGACTTCACATTCCCGGCCAGGAGCATGATCGCATAAGCCTATGACAAGAACTTCTCTAGAAGTTGCAAAACCAAAGGGAAAAGAGATGCCTTGTCTGGCGAAACGTCGTCAAACACGGACACTGCTCCATCATAAAACATCGTAAGATTGGCGGCGTCCACAGCAGCGGCAGCCTTGAGATCGATGCTTGTCCTGCCACCCAAAGAGAGACAGACAAAGAGGAGAAAACCAAAACCAAAAGGGAAGAAGAAGGCTCAAGTAGTTCTCTAGAGAGAAAGTAAAACTCCACGTACATTGCCATGGGTTTCTTCGCTGGAGCCTCGTCGAGCGGCGGAGATGGGCTCCTCTTGGCGGCTCCACTGGAAGCCGGGGAAGGATCGCACAGGCTCTTGAGCGAGAGAAGTTGCTGCACGGCCTGGGCCTTGTTCCAAGACGGACGACGCATTCCTGGAACGAAACTCTTGAAAAAGTTCGTCGAGAGCGTTGCAGGCACAAGAATCTCACATACCCTTCTCCTTGAGGTAGCGCCGGCAATCCTCCCGAGTGAGCTGCATCACGTCCTCGTCCGTGAGCTCCTCCAGCTTCTTCAACCTCTCGGCGCTGACGCTGGTGGACACCTTCTCCTCGATCCCCAGGAAATCGACCATGCTAGACATTTCATGCTAGGATCCTCCACCGAGGGGCTCCTCCTAAAACTCGCTCGCCTCAGTAGCTAGAGCTGGCTATGGCGGACAAACTAAAGCGCACGTGTTAATCGATTTCCGCACGTGGAAATTCGAGAGAATATACTCGGGTAAGTTGGGCCAGTAAAATATTTGTTTTTCGGAGAGCTCCACCGCACCAAACAGTGCCCACACGCACATAAATCATGGCACCTGCTAGAAAAGGATTAACCAATGTGTTTTTTGTAATTCAAAAGCAAATAAAATGAAGTTGAATGAAAACTCAAATCTGTTTTCATAATGAAGTTGAATGAAAACTCAAATCTGTTTTCATAATTCAGTTCCTATAAAAACAAATGCAGCTCATGAAGCTCTCAAAGGAACCATGAACTTGTTTTGCGAGAGAGCAGCACTGCAACAAGACTAGTACGCACAAGAACCGCTTGCTTGTGAGCTGTTCCACCATTTTGTCTATAAAGAAAACATCATGCTCTTGCTTGATCGGCATGCCGAAGTCGGCCACTCCACATCAGGATTCATCAGTTGAGGATGCACAGCTGCTCCTTCCTTTCCTGCCAGTCGAAGTCGAAAATATGCACCTCATACTCTGGCGCGTCCTCGTCTTTGATCGCGGAAGCTCCCAGCATAACGTTGCACAGGCGCAGGTCCCCATGCACAAAGCTTTTCGAGTAGCCCGTGGCAGCAATGCAGGGCTTGAGCTTGGCAAGATGATTTGCGTCTTCGCGAGCACCCTCTACCACGTCCACTGCTGACACCCACCCAGCGTCACCTATGCTTACCATCCACCAGTTCATGTTGGTTTGCTTCACAGCCTTGAGCGAAGAGCCTTCGGTCATCCGGCTGCACAACGTTGTCAAGATTCCTCAGCGGCCAAGGGATGGTCGCGCCTTGCCGCCTCACAATGAGTTCTTCTCTCTCCGCTTCCTCCAGGAAGATGCGAATGGCCCCAGTCGTCATGCAAAGTCTCCATAGCACGTCGTCACTGCGACGGGCTCGGTCCAAAGTCTGTGGTCGCTCTCCATCGATGCGGCGAGGACATGCAGGACTTCCACGTTGATCGCGAGCGCATTGGGGCTTTCCAGTCCAGGAAGAGACGTCCCACTCTCTTCGTGGCCCATATCGGCTTTCACTCCTCCAGAAAGCGCCGCGTATGGTCTAAAAGCCTCCCCGAGGCATTTGGCCAAGAGCTTGATTGTGATCTCGTATACCGCTCCGTCACGTACTCGGGATCATCTCCCAAAAGCTCTTGGCAAACTTGAGATCCGTAGCTTCGATCTGGCCATGCTTGAGGTTGTTGGCGAGGTTGGAGAAAGGCTCGTAGAGCAGTGGTGGAACAGCAGCTTGCGGGACGTAGCACGGAACTCTGCTGGATTCTGGGCCTGGTATTCCCTCCACACGCACAGCTCGGACGGTCGATGATCTCTTGCTTTGGAATGAAATTCAATCGCATTTTTGGTGTCTATGACCTCAAAAATACTGATTTGAGCTTGCACGAAGCTCTCGAGCATCCGAGGTTCCTCCTCCGTCGATATGAGTCTAGATGCGAATCAGGATCTGGCGGCTAATGTAAAACCAATTTCTGTACAGTGTAAATTTAGGCTGAAATTTTTAATTTAAGAAAAAACAGAATTAGAAAAGAGCTTCTTGGTTAGAAAAACAATTTTATATTAACAATTCGATAAAAGTGGTAATGACCAAGAGCAACTGTCAAATTACCCTTGACTTCCATCTGCACAACCATGAGATAAGGTTGGAACGCAGAGCAATAGGGTAGCATTTCGTTTTCAGAGAAATACTTTATTCTTGCATGATTGTCTTTGCATGTGTCCTGGGAAATCTCTTCTGAGAGCGTCATTGTCATCCTTGTCATTGAGCTGTCTAAAGAGCAAGGCTAAAAGATCTCAGAGCTTGAGCGATAGTAATTCTGTAGATGTTTGTGAGTGAAAAATGGCCTCAGATTTGAGACAGTTTAACTCACTCATAATCATCTGGAGATCAATATCAGGAAAGGTTCCTGAGCTAGGTTTGTCATCATCTCTAATTCTATGGATTTGGTATTCATTGATACTTGTATAATGCCTTGTTCAGTTGAATGTTTTATGTGTTTATGCTGGCTAATCCCATAGAACACGGCATTATGCTTTGGTCATTTAATGAAGAAGTTTGTAGATGGCGGATGCTAGCTTACTGTTGCGGGGGTGCATTAATAATCAAGAGCATCCATTAATAAATTAAATTAAAAACATATGAGGATTCTGAAATATTTTAGAATTTACAAACATAATAAAAGCTTTTTTTTGTTTGTGGTCCTGAACTTTGCAGCTTAAACTCCAGCAAAATAGCTTGACATGGATTATGGAATACTTGACTGATAGTTGTTTTATCAAGATTTATGAAGTGGCACTAATTATGCCAATATATACATGCCTTAAAAAAACGTTGTCTCCAAATCTTATTTGTAAGTCAAACTAAATTAAATAATTGAATGATATATGTGTTTTAAATTTATATATCTTATAGTAAATTATTTTTGCATACAAATTTTGGTATTTTTTGTTTATTTTAAGTTGTATGCAAAAATGTATAGTACAGCAAGATATATGAATTTAAAACATATATATGCTTCAATTATTTAAACACACAATAATGTGTGACTTACAAAATAATGCTACTGCATTACTACCCATTGCATGCTCAAAATCCACACTCAATGAGACAAATAAAAAATAATCAGTTAGAAAATCTCCATCAATCTTCTCCTAGTGGGCAATGGTGTTGTACCAGAAGGAGCTCAAGTGATGGTGACCTAGGTTGATCAAGAGACACTCTCTCTCCAATTGAAGCTAAAATCTGTGAGAGTATCTTTCATAGATCACATGATTCTGCTGTGGAGGGATTCTTCATCAGCCATGTTGTCATGGATGGCATCGGAGGCCATGGAGCTCACACCACATGACCCAGACCGATCTTTGATACAATCAACAAATACATTTTTACCACTAGACAAATATGCATTGTTTTACGCATGAATAGTTTTATGTAGTTAGACCAAATGGTTGGACATCTTGTTCTTTCATAGATTTGCAAATAAAATGTTGAGTGAGAAAAACAAAAAGGCTTGCCATCTACTTTATTCTAGATGTTGCATACAGTCTCCCATTAGATGCATGGATCTCCACAAACATGCAATGGAAGCTTTATGTCTTGGTTTTCCATTTATAACTTACAATAAATGATCTTTGTTCCACACTTTTTGCATCTTAACAAACCTTGACAAGACCATTCAGTGTGTTTTTAAAAGAAAAGAAAATGAAACACTATAATTAACTTGGCCATATGATCAATCTTCCCTCATGGGACAATTGCCTTCTTGCTAGCAATGCCAAAAGATCCATTTCAAAAGCAAGGAGAATGGCTCTTTATGTCACTTGTATGATGTATTGCAGACACAAATAGTAACGAGGGTGGTAAAACCTACTTAAGAATTAAAAAATAGACTCATAGAAAGCAAGGTTCAGGCTCTTTTAAATTCTATTATCGGACACTCTTTCAATAAATGTGTCATAGAGTAAAATTGATAGAGTCTTCACCATTTATCTTATGTTTCTTCATGGATAAATGCCTAAACTTTGGCATTCCCGAGTTTTAGAAGAGCTAGCCAGCCACATAGTTTGATCGATTGTTGCCTCCAGACAAAGGTCTCTCTTTTATTGCTACATGTTTGCAACAACTGAGTTAAAACAGAAACCCACAATATTACCTACATGACACTGACAGTCTTGGTTGAGCAATCATCCTCAGAGCAGCTGGAAGTTTGGATGCTCTCAAATGAAATAGATTATGCAATCTAACAACCCCTAGTTTAAGAGGTTTGAGATTGATCCCAAAGTTCTCAATAGCTTCCTCAACTTTCTGACCTCCAATATGCTCCCCAACTTTGCCATTGGCACATTTTCTTGAGCTATAGTCCAAGCTCTCTTCATGCATATGGTAAATTCTTTTGGAATTTTGGCAACTTGGAGCTGTAGTCCAAGCTCTCCTCCTAGTAGTGATGATGGTGGTGGTGGCAATCATGCTGGTAACTATCATGCTCTCAATAGTGTCTTAGTCACCATCTAAGGAAAGATCTTCTAATGGTTCCTGCTGCAGAATTGGAGCCTTTGGTGCCCCTTGAGCTGTGCTAAGATCTCCCTAGGATACAAGTACTCATTCAAGTGGCTTGCAATTAACCACCTAAAGCTTGCCATACTCCTGGCCACTTGTGAAGCTCCTCTTCAATTGGTATAATGCCATTGTGCCAATGGCCATTAAAGTCTGCACATTAGGAATATTCTTGGTGACATCACTTTGTCTGGAAAGTCTCAGTGCTATGCCCTGCATGTCTCATGCAAAAAATATTATGCACACAATCAAGTTTAGATTGTTATTATAGCAATCCAAATGTAATTGTGTGCATAATATTTTTGTATGCAATTGAAAATAAAAACATATATCTTCATATGCGCATATTCAAAATATTGTAAATTAAAAAATAACTGAAATAATAAGAACATAAATATAGAATATTAAAAAAATTAAAAAGTATTTAGTATTCATTTCTAGTTAAAATAACTCTCTGATTCTTTACTAGCATCAATTGATAAAAATGCTATCAAACTGTGATTTTATCTAATCAAGCTATGAGAAGCAAAGATCTCCTCATCTGCTTCACAATAGGAATCCCCATAAGCCTCTCCTCTTGAGGACCTGATCTATCATATTCTGCAAATAATATTCTCATAGTATGGATTTTTTTCAACTCATGAAAAACATTTTTGCAGATCCCTTTCTCAAAGTTGCTACCATTATATATTTTAGAGGACTATTAATCCATAAGAAGATTGCTACAAAAGTCATTTAATGTAAATCCAGTTTAAAATGCTCTTACTAGAAGAATATTCAGCATGCATCTAAATAATATTGTAAAATCCATCAAACAAAGTAGTAATAAGACAGTCAATGTAGAGATTTGTCAAATCTACAGCTAAAAATGTACTGTTTCAATCTCCAAAAACTGAATTTTTTTGTCTTCTCATTGCCTCTCCCTGGGACCCCGTCCCTCCTTTTTCATCCTAAAGCTATTGCTCCAAAATATCCTCCTGGTTGATCCATGGATCATCATCAAGATGGTGCCAGTTGCGTTGTCTCGAGCATGATGTTGAGCTTTTGCCTGTGACGGTTGGAGTTCGTGGAAGCGTCCCATGGCATCCGCTGCAGTGGCTTGAGCAAGCTTGGATTGGCGAGAAATCCCCCGGTGCGCTGGAAGTTGAGAAGCTTGGACCGGAACTGTGCCTTCATGCTCTCGGACACTCCCATGGTTTTCTTGAGCGGCATGGACTTGGCCGACGACCTGTCGTGCTCCCATCTGTGCGTGAGGAAGCTCGACGCCAGCGTTGTCATCTCGTGGAGCGTCATGGGGAGCGCGTTGGCGTTCTTGAGCGCCAGAGCTCGTCCCTGGTGTCTCTGGCAGTGAGCACACTTGGTCTCGGCTGGAAGTCCGCTCACGCTCTTGACGTAGCCCCGGGTGGTGAAGCAGTGATCCTGGTGGTCGTGTTGGTGGCGATGGTGGTGGTGGTGGTGGTGGTGGTGGTGGTTCTGCTGCTGCTGCCCGATGGTGCTACCTTTAAGCTTCTTGGTGGTGAAGAAGTCCGAGATGGTCTTGCTGCCGAAACCAAGTATATGATCATGCTGCTGCTGCTGGGGAGAGTTTGACGACGTCGTTTCCAGCTCCGACGAGTGCTCCCTGCGATGGTGGATCGGGATCTTCGGGCATGGCTGTGCTTCCACCCGGGGAAAGAGAATGTCGTTGAGTGTCGTAGTGGCCTCGTCCACTGCCGAGCTTCGAGCTGAGGCTGAGTCGGGCCTTCTCCCGCCAACTCGCTCCGGTATCTCGTCGAAGAGCTCCACCAGCCTTTGCACGCTTTCTTCCCGATCGCCTGGAGCTTCCTCGACTTCCACTTGGACAATCTCTTCCTCCACCTCCATCGCTCTCGACTTTGGCGTCGACGTCGCGGGAGAGGTGATGGGAGATCCAACCAGTGACATTGCCATGGACACGAGGGAGACTGTCGGCGATGGCGATTTCTTTCCGAGCCTGCTCGACGAGCGCTTGACAGTGGTCGTCCTGGTTGTGGTTGTGGTGGTGGCGGTCATCGTCGTGGTCGTGGTTGTCGCGGTTTGTCCATCGTTTCTCACTCGGCAAGCAGTGGCGGCGGCGGCAGCGGCAGCAGCAGCAGCAGCACGTTGGCTCAGTGCCTCTTTCCTCAGGATCGCTACGTTCTTGGCCGCTTCACGAGCTCTCTTTCGCAGCTCCAGCTCTGCCCGCCGCTTCTCGGCCTCCTGCCTCACCACCTCTTCCTGCCTCTTCTCCTCCTGGACTTTGGCGATCTCTTTCTTCACTTTCATGTCGAAAGAGTGCGTGAAGAGCTCGGAAGCTCCGGCTAGGCACCGGTCGTAGAACTTTTGCAAGTTGGCTTCCTCGGTCGGGTAGATCATGTCGAAGCTGCCCCTGGTTTCGCCCTCGACGTGGTTCTCGCGAGTTTCCTTTGTACTGACTTCCTCGGCTACGTCAGAATCTTCGCATTCCTCGACCAGCTTCCCATAGAGCCTGAGCTGCGAGTCCCGTCTCTCTTCCATCCTAACTTTGCTCATTCCTGTGGGATCGATGTTGACGAGCTTCAAAGTGTCGAGGATAAGTGCCTCCTTCACCATGTAGTCCAGCGGAGTGTCTATAGAAAACGAAGGAGAATGGTTCACCTAGAGAAATCTCCCAGTCAAAAACTCATGCTCGGCAAAAGTAAAACCTTGGTTACACTACCTCTAGCAGCCACGGCTTGCACTTCTCGTCGACAAGAACATCCAAGCCAAGCAGCTCAAAACACGAGCGTCCATTGTCGTCCTCGTTGAGGCACGTCTTGTAGCTGTGAGCGAGAACTGGGACGATGGCGATGATAGTCAAGACCACCATCCTTTTGATCTGTGCGTAGAGCTGATTGGTGTCAAAGCCCTCCGCTGCCAAAGCCTTGAACAACGCAGTGAGTGTCCACTTGCTACCTTTGTTCACTTCGGTGGTACTGCTGTTAAACTCAAACTTGGAGCTGTACTTGTTGAGCGAGTAGTTCGTGAGGTGCATCCGGCTCACTTTGATGTTCTTGTGGTCGGGCTTCATGTACTTCTCCGTGCAAAATCGAGCCAAGCCTTCTCTGCAAATGCAAACGATGGATTCAGCCATGGAACAACGTATAGAAAACACAGGACGACTTACCTGTACAAGTAAAGTCGCAGTGGATTGCACGACAGTATCAACACGTAAATCCGCAAATCAAACTTGTAGCCATTGAGCAGCATCGGCTTGGTGAGGTACTTCTGTGCCACGAAGTTTGCTCCATGCAGACCTTTCATGGCGTTCTTCACCTCCTCGGAAGTTTGGACGAGAACAACGCCTCGGCCCTGTGGAGAGGACGAGATCAAATGGCAGATCTTCACGCTATAGAATCCAAAGAAAGAGAGAGTGAAGTTACCATGGAGCCAGTGTCGGGCTTGAGAATGTAAGTTCGCGGCTTGGGAGTGTTAAATCTTGCCATGAACTGTGTGAGCTGGTTGGGGAGGATGAAAGCGCGCGGGAAGAACTTATATGCTGCAGGAAAGATCCTGTAGACATAGAATATCAAAGTGCCTGAGCAAAGCAACAGTTACCGATGATCACGGAAGAAACGAGAAATAGTTCTCTAACTCTTAAAGAGATTGTCAAAGCGAAAGCTTGCGAAACATGGACGAGAACTTACTTGCGCATCATGGAGAGGTTGCGAGCCAGCGCCTTCTTGCGGCAAATCTCCAGCATTCCCACGAAATGGTTGATCTTCTGGCCGCGCTTGAGCATCATGAGCTTGTCGGGACCGATCGAACAATCTGTTCTTCCAAGAAAGAAGAAAACGAGCGTGAGATGAGTTTCGCAAAGAAAAAGATGGAGCTAGCTCTAGATCACCTGTCCAGATGAGATGCCATGGCTTGCTATCATCGGTGGTCACCTCCCAGCCCAGCTTTCGCAGCACGATGCGAAGGATTTGATAGCGGCAGCACGAGAGATCCACGCGAATGTAGCCACACACGGCCTTCTTCTTCTTCCTCCTCTTCTTCTTCCTCTTGGAGTTGAGACCCGGGGCGACGATGGCCAGCGGCATCTCACTCCTGGCTCTCATCGCGGGCGCCCAATTGGATCAGCATGCCCGGCAAGGGCATGAGCTCGATCGATCCATGATCAGCAGCAGTAGCCACTGGGTGAAACCGCCGATCCTGTGGGAAAACGCTTGGGGTTCTTCACGCACCCCATCGCCCTCCAAGCATTCACTGTGCTGTGGACTTGGATCGCGCAGCCAATCACCGCCGCCACGCTTGGCATCTCTCCCTCCCATCGCTCGCCGCCCCTCGAAGGGCTGCTATGCCGGCCGAATCCGACGTGGCGCTTCCGGCTCCCACGGCGGACGCCACCTGGCTCCGCCACGTCCGCCCTAATGTTTTAAAACCCTAGCTTAGCGCTGCGAGCTATGGAGGCGGGGAAGCTCCGCGAGGAAGGGAATGCGCTCTTCAAGTCGGGGAACTATCTCAAGGCGGCGGCGGTCTACACGCAGGCGATCAAGGCCGATCCCGGCAATGCCACGCTCTACAGGTAAGAAACGGGCTGGATTCTTCTTCGATCGCGTCATTCCTTTTCGTTCTTGGTGCGCAACTGCAGCAATCGCTCGGCGGCGTTTCTAAATCTTCTCAAAGTTACCAAAGCTCTCGCGGACGCTGAGACGACCGTCAAGCTCAATCCGACATGGGAAAAGGTTCTTGCATTCTTTCTTCTCTCCCAGGTTGGAGTGGATCATCTTGCAACGGTCTCATTCATTCGTTCTAGTAGCGCTTCAAGGATTTTTGCTTGAGTGGATCATCTTGTAACGATCAGTTACTCGTTCTAGTAGCACTTCAAGGATTTTTGCTTGATTGGATCATCTTGCATCCTTTCCATCATTCTAAAGGCTTTTTGTTCATCTTCCAACTATCGCTCTTGTCTCATTCATTCATTCTAGTAGGATTTTTGCTTGAGTGGATCATCTTGCAACGATCACTCATAAACAATGCCTCGGGTGTTTCTACAGGGATATTTCAGGAAAGGGTCTGCACTAGAAGCTATGGATCGCTACGATGATGTAAGCTTTACGTCCCTAGTGCCTCGATATACTCTGTCACTTATTGATGCCTTGGCTTGCGCAGGCGCTTGCGGCGTACCGAGAAGCCTTGGAACAAAATCCCCAGAGCGCAGAAGTTACCAGTAAAATCAAAAGGCTCTCGCAGTTGATCAGAGACAGAAAACGTGCCAAAGAGAAACTGGCAAAATCAAACGGGACTACGACAAGCTCGGCACTGGAGAAGATCAAGACCGAGTTTGTGAGTATAGAATTCTCCGCTACACTACAGTCTTTCATTTTCGATTTGGCAGGGCGACACAGATATCGAGAAGAAGTCTTACAACTTTGTCAAGGAAGTTATTGAATCGGCCATGAGGGAATGGAGCGAAAACCATGGAAAACTAGATCCAGCTGTTCGTTTCTCCGTCGGGAATCCCCCAAAGCCACCAGCCGAGGAGGTTGCAACGCTCGTCTCGATTTCCAAGGTATACACGAAGCTCTTCTTCCTCGTTCTCAAACTGACTTTCGTTTGTTTTAAGGCCTTCGAGTCTCCGGACACATTGTCCAGTTGTGTGTCTTTTCTACGACAGTATGCTGTAGATACAGCTTCAGAGTGCGCTTGCGTGGTGGTGTCAAAAGCAAGCATCGCCTATCCACAGGTAAGAAGAAGTTCTGAGTTTTACTTCAGCTTGTAAAAAAAACGATCTTTTACTCACAGGTGTGGAAGGGCCAAGGCAGTCGGAAGTGGAAACACACACAGTCAGACGGATTCTTCGTACAATTGGAGGCACCGTCGCTGAGAAGAGCGTGGTTTATTTCTAGTTTTGTTGACAAGGGGCAGACAATTTGCAGGTAGAAGCATAGCGATTTCCTTATCTGTGCTGATAAAACTTGTATTCTCTTGCAGGGACATCGAATCTCTTGATATCGATTTGCATGCAGTCATGGCTCCGCTTTTTAGATAGTGTATTCAACTTGCTACGGACGAGTTTTAACCACGCGTGTACAATCACTCAAAAACTGGTGCTGCGTCTCGGCAAAGAGATGGAATGATCAACGAGATAGCGGGAGGCAAAGAAAAAAACCTGTGAGTAGTTTCAAAGTTTTCTCTCGGATCGGATATGGCTTAGAATTAAGAGTGAAAAGGAGGGGATGGACCCGAGATGGAGATGGTGTGCCCGACACCATCGTCACGCAGTGACATGGACGAGCTGCTGTTGAGCTTGGTTAAGTGGTCAATTTGCCAACAAGCTCTCTTTGTTTGCGTAGCTCGAGTGCCACAATCAGCTGGAAGGAGTGGGATAAGCAAGCAAAGAAACAAGCAAGCAAGACGAACAAGACGATGAGCTCTCAAGCGAGAAGAGAAAGAAGAAAAAACTATGGCCAGAGCTTTGATCCGTGAGCCATGTTGGTTGGCTTGTCTCCATCGCTAGTGCTATTCGAAGATTAAGATTTGGACATCCATGCCATGTCTCTATAAAAAATCGATTTTTTCTCTGAGGTACTCTAAAGGAGGTCCTCTAAAGTATAGAGGAACGTACGTGAGTCCTCATTTATTGGCTGGGCGCCGTCAGATCTTAAGAGAGGAGAGAGATCCTGGGCCGTTAAATAAGATGAGACAGCAAAGCGCCGCGTGGCACCATCTGGGGGTTTTAGGGTCGTCGTCGTCGTCGCGGGGCATCTTCTTGGCGGGCGCGCATCATCCTCGACGCGATCGATCGCATTTCACTCGCCAGCGATCGATCCATCGCATTGGTGAGTTGATGATCCCCCTCCCGGAGTGAGTAACGCGGGATCGCGATTCCTTTCTTTGCGATCATGGATTTCGCGTGTGTGCTTGCTTGCTTGTGCTTGTTTGAGAGCTAGCTAGGTCGCGCTAGGGGTAGTGCTTGTGCCGTGATGCGATCATACATCCAACGCATTGCACAGTGTGTGTGTGTGTGTGTGTGTGCGCGCTTTCAAGCTTTGCTAGTATTGAGCCAACTTAGTCTAAAGTTTGTCGCTGGGAGGTGGGGTCTCTAGCGCACAGAGTGTACACAGTGTGTGAGCGTGTGCGCAGTTTTCTCTCCTTTTGTGTGCGCGTTTTCTCGTTGAATCTTCTCTGGCTGCTGGCTAAAAATTTTTTCTCCTTCTTTCTTCTATCGCAGTGACAAAAAAGTTTGTAGCTGGCTTGCTCGCTCGCTCGCTCGCTCCTTCCTTTTGATTTGAGTGATTGTTTGTGTCAGTCGTGGCTACTTCTTCCCGATTTCGCATTGGGTGTCAGGTCAACGTGCTACAGGGCGCTCGCATACCAAATTCCTTTTTTTTCTCGAGTCTCTTCTTCTTCCTTGCTTTGCCTTGCTTTGCCTTGCTTGTATGTAGAAATGGTATGTATATAGGCTTTCTTTGTTTCTATGTGTCCTGAGCTAGGAACACTAGGCGTGGTGGTGATAAAGAGTTTTTTGTTAGCGGTTTGTCGCGTCAAGGGAGATGCTCTCTACAGTAGCCTGATTCGTGCAAGCTCTGTAGACTATTTCTCCTCTCCTTTCTCGGTCTGTCTTTCCCAATTCTTGTGGTGTGGAGGTGAAGGGGTCTAGATCTGGTTTGTCTCCCTCATTCTGTTTCGTCGCGCTTGAGCTTGGTGCAAGTTCTCTCCACTGTCTTCTTCATGGTACGTTTTCCTCTTCTTGTACTGGCTCGGCCGAGATCTTGTGGACGAATTTGACGCTTGCTTTGCTCCGCGGTTGCAGTGACCACTGCTGAAGTCGCGGCGCTGCTATGGGTGGATCACAGAAGTTGTTCCAATCGCTTGGAATCATCAAAGTCAAAAGCTCATCTGAGGAAAATGTAAGACCTCTTCTTCCTTCTTGCAATCTTGTCTTTGGCACTGTCTCTGAGCACCAAATTGCTGGCTAGAGATGGCTGGCATCTTGCAACACTCATTAATGCTCTCCCTGACTTAAATTTTCTTTGCAGCAGAAGAAGCCGAAGAAGGCCAAGGGAAGAAAATGGAAGTTCTGGAAATCGTCTATCCATGCCACAGATGACAAGCGGCAGGTGGTGGTGAGGAAACCCGATTTTCCCCATGGTTCTCAGGACTGGGCTGCCGTTGTTATCCAGACGGCCTTTCGCGGATATATGGTAAGCACAGTAGCTGCTTGAGTTTCCTGCTCATCTCTTGGATTTCCAGGCTCGGAGAACGCTCCGTGCCATTAAAGGTGTCATTCGGTTGCAAGCGCTCGTCCGTGGTCGCACCGTCAGAAAGCAAGCATCCATCACGCTTCGGTGCATGCAGACTCTGGTCAAGGTCCAACGCGCTCGCCAGACGCGACTTCACGAGGCGTCCACAATGCGTAACATAACTCATCGTCCGATTCCAACCGACAAGACTCCAGAGGTCTGCTTTCGCTTCCTGTTGTTGCAACTTTGAGATGAGCGTGTCCCGTTCTCGCAGAAAGGATGGACTGATGGAGTTCGCACGAAGGAAGAAATGAAGACAAGGATCCAGCAGAAGCACGAAGCGGCTGTGAAGCGCGAGCGCGCCTTGGCGTATGCTTTCTCACATCAAGTAAGTCACAAGCTAAAGATGTTGTTTTGATTGACTCCTTTCGCAGTGGAGGGCTCATCCTCGACCACCAACGAAAGGCGCGGAGAATCCTGAATGGGAGTGGGGGTGGCTGGAGCGTTGGATGGCCTCACGCCCCTGGGAGAATCACACCGTGGAGGAAGTTCTAAAGAATGGAGTCCACAGCAAGAGCTCCGTGCAACCGCCGAGCAAGAGTCCCAAGGAGAGCGAATGCGTTGACTCGCCAAAGAGCGTCCAATCTAACAGTAAGTTCCAGCCGACACCGGCCTCCGAGATAAGCTCGCCAGCGTCCGTCAAGGTCAATTCCACTCCAGGCAGGACGACGAGCAATGGCTACACCAATTACGTGGTGGTGAACGGGGTCGAGAAACCGGTGGTCAAGTCGAGGTACATGAATCCCAGGAAAACTCCAGGCACTCCCGACCAGAGCAAAGATCGACCATCCAGCCTTCCAAAGCAGAGACCATCAAGCGAGGATCTTGAGTTCCAGAAGAAGCGGCTCTCACTCCCAACTCCCAAGATCAAGGCTCTCAACAAAGAAGTGACTACTCCCACAAAGTCTCCGGTGGTGACGCCCAAGAAGGCTACCATGGTGCTGTAAGCTAGCTCCGCGTCCTCCTCAGGTGCGAAGCTCCAGAGATTTGCTTCCTCTTCTCTACTCGCTGGTCGTCACAGTAGCTATCAATCATGTTTTCACTAACAGGAGCTCGAGAGATTCGTGTCCTTTGGAGCTGTGCCAAGCACTCACGATCAAGGATAAAAAGAAAGGCACACAAGATAGAGTTTTGCGTGGGATTTGATTGATCGATAGCTCTTTCTCTCTTTGTCTCCTTTGTGTAATTTGCTCTTTTTTTTTAATGGCTTTTGTAAATACAAGAAGAATGTTCCTTTTAAAGAAGAATTCTGGTAACTAACTGCTATCGTTCAGCCGGCATGGCGGTTGCCACCACTGGAACGCTTCACATGAATTACCGTTACTCACCGACGAGTATAAAAACTGGTCAGGCGAAGAGGAGAAGAGCTCCTGTTAGTTCCAAGTGACTGCTGAGAGTCCTCGCCACTTCCAGCATTCCAGCAGCACTTCCGCAAGATGAGAGAGTGCATCTCGATCCACATCGGCCAGGCCGGGATCCAAGTCGGCAATGCCTGCTGGGAGCTCTACTGCCTGGAGCACGGCATCCAAGTGAGAAACAAACCAAAAACTTGGATGCCACTCACCTCTCAAAGCTTGTAACTCTTTTCGTTTCGCGTGTGCTCGAGCAGCCTGACGGACAGATGCCCAGCGATAAGACTGTAGGAGGCGGCGACGATGCCTTCAACACCTTTTTCAGCGAGACTGGAGCCGGCAAGCACGTCCCGAGATCCGTGTTCCTGGACCTGGAGCCGACGGTCATCGATGAAGTCAGGACTGGAACTTACCGCCAGCTCTTCCACCCGGAGCAGCTCATCAGCGGCAAGGAAGACGCGGCAAACAACTTCGCCCGCGGTCATTACACCAGTGAGTCTGGACGAGCAGGCTGCGAGAGCTTCTGACTCGTTGCCTTTCTTGCAGTTGGAAAGGAGATTGTGGACCTGTGCCTGGACCGCGTCCGCAAGCTCGCTGACAACTGCACTGGCCTCCAGGGATTCCTCGTCTTCAACGCTGTTGGAGGTGGCACTGGCTCCGGCCTCGGCTCTCTTCTGCTGGAGCGCCTGTCCGTCGACTACGGCAAGAAGTCCAAGCTCGCCTTCACTGTCTACCCGTCCCCGCAAGTCTCCACTGCCGTTGTAGAGCCATACAACAGCGTCCTCTCCACGCATTCCCTGCTGGAGCACACCGACGTGGCCGTCATTCTCGACAACGAGGCCATCTACGACATCTGCAGGCGCTCGCTCGATATCGAAAGGCCCACCTACACCAACCTCAACCGGCTTGTGTCTCAGGTATCCATCTTTGCTCGCACCCCGTCTTCCTTCCAAGCACCTATCTCACGTCCTCCGTGTGTCACAGATCATCTCGTCTCTCACGGCTTCGCTGCGCTTCGACGGTGCTCTCAACGTCGATCTCACGGAGTTCCAGACCAACTTGGTGCCGTACCCGCGTATCCACTTCATGCTCTCCTCGTATGCCCCGGTCATCTCGGCCGAGAAGGCATACCACGAGCAGCTGTCCGTCTCGGAGCTCACGTCCACCGCTTTCGAGCCTGCGTCGATGATGGCCAAGTGCGATCCCCGCCACGGCAAGTACATGGCGTGCTGCCTCATGTACAGAGGAGACGTCGTGCCCAAGGACGTCAACTCGGCCGTGGGAACCATCAAGACCAAGAGGACCATCCAGTTTGTCGACTGGTGCCCCACCGGATTCAAGTGCGGGATCAACTATCAGCCCCCGACTGTAGTTCCTGGAGGTGATCTTGCCAAGGTCCAGCGGGCTGTCTGTATGATCTCCAACTCCACCAGCATTGCAGAGGTCTTCTCCAGGATCGACCATAAGTTCGACCTCATGTATGCCAAGCGTGCCTTCGTCCACTGGTACGTCGGCGAGGGGATGGAGGAAGGAGAGTTCTCGGAAGCCCGAGAAGACTTGGCAGCTCTGGAGAAGGACTACGAGGAAGTTGGCGCCGACTCCACCGAAGGCGAAGGCGAGGACGAAGGTGAAGAGTATTAACTAGACCAGCTTTCGTTGTAGAGAACCGCTATTTCTTGAAGCTCTTCTTCTTCACGTAAACCGTAAAGCTACCTGGAAACTCGTAAGTTCCATCTCTCAGCTCCTTCTGCGTCTTGTAGAACCAGTCCATCTTGATGTTATCGATGGGTATCGTCGTGCAATCTGTACCCGGTCCCATCTTTCTGGCCTTCACCACCCTGTAAGCGTAGAGCAGCACGTCGATGTCCGAGATATACTCGATCGTGTTCCTGTAAATCCCATCCGCATCTGGCTTCATGGTCGACAGCTTCGCTTTCACTCGCTCGATGTGAGGATCCGAGGAGAAGAAGCGAGGCGTGTAGTCGTACTTGTTTGCTATCCTCAAGTACTTGTCTAGCTCCCCGCGGAAGTATCTCATCCTCTCCTCGCTGGTGGCGTTCTTGGGCATCGTCTTGTAGTGCAAGCTCTCGTTGGGATTGGGATCCAGTCCACTTCGTTGGCCCTTGGGACGATCCCTCACAAAGTCGAGATCTTCGTCCTTGACATCCGTGGTCATGCTAAACTGGCGCTTGAGCTCCGTCCACTTGTCGAAAGGTATGTCCCCTCGCAGCTTCTCAACGTCGAAGTCATCAACGTCCAAGTCGTCGTCCTTCTTCCTCTTTTTCGGCATGGAATCGTGTTGGTTCTTCATCTCGATCCAGTCCTCGTACGAAACTCCAGCTCTCGCGAATGGCGAGAACTTGTAGTCCGTCGAGAAGGAGTAATCCACGTCCTCGTCGTCCTCCGTGTCCACCTCCGACTCCGAGCTGGGTTTGTAGTTCTTGTCGAAAAAGCCGTAGAACTTTGTCTCGGTGGTAGGCTTCGGGAACTCGTAAGTTGGATCCAGATTCTTGGCGCCGTCCGGATCCTCGTCCCATACCTCGGGATCGATATCCAAGTCCTCATCGTCGTCCACTTCCTCTTCTTCATCGAAATCCTCGCTATCGCTACGCGAGTAGCTGCGAGAAAAGCCTGGAATAAAGAAAATCCATATCTAAGGCTGGATCAAAAATTTCTTCACGCATACCGAGTGATAGAGGCGATGGAATCGTGGCGACCGCGCCGCGCATGGACCTGTGCGGCCAATCCATTCAGACCTAGGCGCTAGAAACTCCGAAAAGCTGCTCGCTTACCTTGCGATCGACAATGTAGGGCGATAGCGCCATGGAAATTGCCATAGCCGCGCTAGCATTGCGCTTGGCGAAATAAAACCCTAGACCCTCTCTTCCCTGCCACGTCGGAGGCTATCCAAATTGCCAATAGGCAATCCTCAAGTCCACGTGGCAGTTTGCGAGTGGCCGAGAGCATTGAAAGAAATCTTCATACTATGCCACAGAAGTGAATTTGTGGCTGGGCAGCGCGCAAAGACGAGCTCGTTGCTCGCGCTACCTAGGGTTCTTAGCGCCGGCATTCTCGATTCCCACCGTTCGATCGCTCGATCGAGCATGGCAGCCGCCGTGGTGGCCACAGGGATCGACGCCGCCACCAGCTGGAAGCAGCAGCTGGTGTTTGGGAATGGCATCAGGGTTTCCAGCTCCTCCGCCGCTCTGCCATCGCCGCGCAAGCTCTCCAGATTCGTGGTGAGGGCCACATCGGACAAGCCAGCCACGGTAATGTGATCCTTCCCCTGTTTCATCGATGCTATGCTACATTGTGGAAATTTCGAGAGATTGATGGAGATTTGCTCGTTCTTGTGTGCCAGAAAGCAAATAGGCAGCTGTGGTTCGCGTCGTCGCAAAGCTTGTCCTACCTAGATGGAACGTAAGCTCTCTAGAATCCATTCTTTTCATGAAGAGTTTGATCGATTCCTGGACAGGCTTCCCGGAGACTATGGCTTCGATCCCTTGGGCCTCTCCGACCCGGCGGGAGCTGGAAACTTCATGACTCCCAACTGGTTGTCCTACGCGGAGATCATCAATGGCCGCTACGCGATGCTGGGAGCGGCGGGAGCCATCGCTCCGGAGATCTTTGGCAAGATTGGGATCATCCCACAGGAGACTGCAGTGGTGTGGTTCAAGACCGGCGTCTTCCCTCCCGCTGGAACTTACAACTACTGGGCCGACCCCTACACCTTGTTCTTCCTGGAGATGGCGCTCATGGGCTTCGCCGAGCACCGGCGAGCGCAGGACTTCTACAAGCCCGGCTCCATGGGGAAGCAGTACTTCCTGGGATTCGAGAAGTACCTGGGAGGCTCGGGGGATCCAGCGTACCCGGGAGGGATCTTCAATCCTTTTGGATTCGGCAAGGACGAGAAGTCGATGCGGACGCTCAAGATCAAGGAGGTGAAGAATGGGAGGCTGGCGATGCTGGCGATTCTGGGCTACTTCATCCAGGCACCCTTCACAGGCGTCGGTCCGTTCCAAAACTTGCTCGATCATCTCGCGGATCCATTCGCGAACAACATCCTCACGAACTTGAAAGTTTACAGCACTTTCTAAGCGCTCATAACGCTTGTTCTTCTTCTCTGTCATCGTTCTTTAGAAACCGGATATCATGCCAAGAACATTTACATGTTCCTCAATGTAACTATATCTTTGTGAATGATAAAAAATTGGTTTTGATGGTAATGCCATATCTTTGTGAATGGTAAAAGTTTGGTTTTGATGGTGAACAAATCTACCAGCAGGAAAATCTCAGAGCTTGCTGCGCGGCATTTGTGCTCGAAGGACTCTTCGCATGATTTTGTTTGACGCTGTGCGAGGAAATTCCGGAAGAAGAACCACCGCATGGACCTTTCAAGCAAAACAAAACAAAAAAAAAAAAACAAAAATCAAATTTTGCGCAAGGAACTTTTTTTTTTTTCTCGTGCTCACTCACCTTGAACAAAGGATTTAAGTTGTCATGGAGAGCCTTCGAGAAGATCCTCTTGAGCATTTCTGGGTGATTTTCACCTGGTGGAAGAGCACCTTTGAGAACCGCAGCGACGATCAAGTTGTCGGGGCCGCCGCCTTTTCCTTGAGGCATGGCTATGGCTGCGGTCTCAAGAACGCTGTTGTGCGCGGTATTGCAAACTCGCTCGATCTCCACAGAACTCACCTGCGTCATAAGAACAGTCGATCATCAACCAGAGAACCTGGAGAAAAACGAAACAAAACAGACTCTTTTTTCTTACTTTGATGCCTCCAAGGTTCATAGTATCGTCTGCTCGACCTTTAGCTCTATAGAAGCCTCCGGCCGTTCGCTCAAACACGTCGCCATGTCTCCGAAGTTGCTAGACACGCGAAGAACTTCAGGAACTTCACGATGATAAATCTTCTGAAAAGTACTTACAATCCCATTGATCACAGGCATGCCTTCGAAGTAGACTTTGTGATGATCAGCGTTTAACAGCGTGTATGAAGCTCCAAGAAGCTTGGGGAAGAGAGCAATCTCTCCAGAGCAAGGCTGGTCATCTGGCTGGAAAGCTTTCCAAACGTTTATGCTGATCGATTTACAAACGGAATGAAAGCTTACGTATGGTCTTCCGGAATCATCAAGAAGAACAAAGGCCGTTGTCAAGCTCGGAGTGCTGAAAGCTGCGAAGGCCTGCGGTTGGAGCAGTGATCCGTGAAGGAAAGCCGAGCCAAGCTCGGTTCCACCACAACTCTCTAGAATTGGTTTATACCAAGCTCTTGCGCTGAGCCACAGATCGTCATCGATACTAGAAGCCTCACCAGTTGTTCCAAACGATCTGCCGCAAAAATATATTAAAGAGTTGCACAAACTCTCTCCGTCATCCTATAGATTACCTGATACTCGACCAGTCGAGTGAATCCATGCAGTTGACCTTCTTCCAAGTTTTTACCATGCTCGGCACGGTTCCTAGAATCGTAACTCTCGCATCCTGCGCAGAAACATCTCAAGAAAAGAAGATAAAAATCGATTTTTTCACCTGGACAAACCTTCCGAAAGATCGTCCGAGAGGAGACCCGTTGTAGAGTGCCATTGTTGCTCCAGAGAGTAGACAAGCAGAGATAAGATAAGGTCCCATCATCCATCCCAGATTCGTTGGCCAGCAGTAAATATCACCAGCTTGGAGATCGGAGTGTGCCCATGAATCGGCAGCACATCTCATGGGAGTTGTCTGGTTCCACGGGATTGCTTTTGGCTCGGCTGAATGGAAGCACGAATCTCAGAAAAGAAAACAACACCGACTTTGTAGAGTTTGGAGAGTTTTTTCATTCAGACCGGTAGTGCCTGAAGAGAAGAGTATGTTTGTCCATGCCTCGACGGGTAATTGCACAGCCGGGAACTCGTCTCCAGATCTGCAGATGAATCTGAGTGACAATGCTCCAAAGTTTTCGATCATTTCTGTGTACCTGTTTCTGCCGTTTCCATTTGCAAGGAACTCCTCCCAAGAAACGTCTTGGTTTCTGATTGGAACACGCACTGATTTTCCATCCGATGGAAGGACGACTGCCTTTGGTGGTTTAGCTCCCAAAACTCGACTTTATGCAAAACCGGATCACGCAAAACACGAAAAATATGACTTTACTCTTTACCTGTACAGCGGGATTGTTTTACCACTTCTCACTATCACATCCTGTAGAAGCTCTTGTAACAGCTGAAAACGTGAAAGTTTTGGAAATCACCTGAGTGAAGATCCCCTTTGCTTTGGAGATCGCTAGGCGAGCAGCGATCTCCGAGGAAACAAAGCTGTCAGCTATTGACACTACCACGCAGCCCGCGAGAATTATGGCCAAGTAGATGATAACAGCGTGGATATGCATTGGCATGTCGATGGCGATTCGATCTCCTCTTTGGAAACCGGCAGCTTGAAGCGAGAATGCCACCCGGCTGCAAGAGAAAAAAGAAAACGAAAGAAAGGAAGAACGTAAGTTCCTAGTAAACTATGGATGAATGGAACTTAAATTCACCTGACATGGTGCCGAAGCTCCGAGAGTTTCATTGTGCTGGGAGGCAAATCATCTCCACCTTCGTCTCTCCATATAATGGCGATGCTATCGTCCGTCTTTCCGATGTTCGGCTTTGGTAGCAAGCAACAGTGAGCAACGTTCAAGACAGCACCGGGTAGCCATTTTCCTGCTGGACGTGACGAATCACTCGAGTCCACCATTTGTTTGGGTTCCACAGAAAAATGCAAGCTCAGGTTCTCAAACGCAATGGACCAGAAAATCTGAGAAGTTGGAATGAAAAGTTTAGAGCTATGGAGGAACGAGAAAGAAATGGTTTTTTCACCTCCGGATGCTGAACCGAGAACTTGTAGAAGTTTGTAAAGCTCGCGATTGGATCAACGTATACCTTATTGCCGAGAAGTTCGTTTCCACGAGCCTTGAGGAGCTGTCCAATGCTCGTACTCCTTGCGAACTCCCTGTAAGTTTGAGCGATCAAAGAAGAAAAAAAAGAAGAAAAAAAATGCAAGAAAACTTATACAGCGATGGAAACCAATACGGTGGTGGACCGCATTGCAACTCGTCCCAATTCTTGTAGATCGAGTAGTACATGAGCTGATGGAGTGTGTGAGGATGTCGAGGCGTGAGCAAACTTTGAGATACAAGCCTCCATATCGACTCGAGTTTTCCAAATCCTGCCCTTTGCAACGCTACCTGGAGCTCCTGGTAGAAGTGTAGAGCCTCGGATGGTTCTAGCCCCGCGCTCTCGAGATCGCCCACATCCAGTTCTTCGACACTGTTGGCACCAAAGCCTTCCATCTCCAACCAAAGAAAACCCTTTGGAGCTCATCATCTTTGGCGTGAGAGCTTATTAATTTTTTTTCTATGCCTAAGCTTACCCGCCAGTTCAACGATAAAATCACCCAAGATCATACTTTGGTGTTCCTGGTCTATACTATAGATAACGTTTCAATGGCGATTCTCGAGGTTCTAGCTCCAGATATTACATGGCAGAGGCCATGGAAATCCTTGTGGGCGACCAGCAACCATAGCGTCCCACTCGCATTCTTGAGAAGAACCACGAGAAAAGGTAGAGTAGCGAATCCAAGGCACATAGCTATAGTCACGAGAGCCACGTCGTCTAGGGAGAAAGAAGAAGCTCTAGAGCAAACCAAGCGCTCGACATGGTTCGATTGGAACAGCGAGTGGTACCCGGTAGCGATCGAGCAAGAACTAGACAAGGGAGTTCCTCACGCTGTCACGATTCTTGGAAATGAATTGGTTGTGTGGTGGGATAGCAATGGGAAGAACTGGCAAGTTTTCAGTGACAAGTGCCCGCACAGGCTAGCTCCATTGTCCGAGGGCAGAATCGGGGAGAATGGTCACATCCAATGCAGTTACCACGGATGGATATTTGCTCCAGGAACTGGATCGTGCTCTCGGATCCCTCAAGCCCAGCCTGGAGACTTGAGTGTAAGATTGTTTCTTTCCAAAGTTCTTGGACGTTTCTTTGTCTCCAAAGTTTAGTTCTTGGACGTGTTTCTCTCCAAAGTTCTTGGATGATCAAAAACTTCTTTTTTATCTTTCCAGGCTGCTAGATCGCCTCGCGCTTGTGCGACGGTCTATCCTAGCATGGAGCAGCAGGGGATTTTGTGGATGAACTTCAGCGCTAGCGCGTCTTCGCAGATCAAGCCACCTTTCTTTCCAGTTCTCGAGGACGCTGATTTTGTTCACTACTGGGCTACGAGTGATGTTCCTTACGGGTAAAAGCAAAGGTCTCGAGATTCTCACCAAAGTTCTTATGCTCTTCCAAGGTACGAGGCATTGATAGAGAACCTCATGGATCCTACACACGTTCCATTCGCGCACCACAAGCTCCAAGTATGTTTCATCTTGTTCTTTTCACTGATGTTTTCTTCGATCAGGGGAATAGAAACAAAGCTGGGCCAGTGAGCTACACCGTGAACAAATTCGATCGGCATGGTTTCAAAGGTAGCACAGGACGAGGGGACGTAGTTTTCATGCCGCCTCTCTCGTTTGTGATGGAGATAAGAATACCACCCAAGCAAAAGGTTCTTAGCAAGCTTTGGAGCAAGCTGGTTTCTAAGAATCTCTGGATTGCTCAATGCAGGAAGAGTCGGACAAGATCACATACACCGTGTTCATGTGTGTGCCCGTTCTTCCGGGCAGAAGCAAAGCCTTCTGGTCCTTCCCCAGGAACTTCGCAAAATCCATCCACTTTTACACCCCGAGATGGCTCGCTCACCTTCGACACATGCTGGTGCTCGACTCGGATCTCTATCTTCTCCATATCATGGTAAGTCTTCGCTGCTTCGTTCATGCAATCGATCGATGATCCAACTCTTGGAATCCTTTCATCCTCCAGGAGCAAAAGCAAGAGCGAAACGAAAGAGAGTACATACCAACATCGGCCGATGCATTCGTTCTGGGATTTCGAAGGTGGCTCAGCGTTTACGCGGGTGGAGCTCCAGGCTATGCTCCACACATTGATCGAAAGCTTCCATCATCTCCTCCAAAGCAGCAGCTCATGGACAGGTACTCCTCGTTCTTTCCTGGATTTTCTGAAAGCTTGCGATCACCACCAGGTATGAAAACCACGTCAAGAGATGCCCGACTTGCATGGCGGCCTTGAGATCCTTCAAGCTGGCCGAGCTGGGCTTGCAAATCGCGGCGATAGCCACAGTTGCAGTAGCGTCGATTCGCCGTTCTTGGTGGGGGATCTTGGGAGTGTTCTTGTGGATAGCTTCGAGATACACAGCCCGCTTTATCCGCAAGAACTATCACTTCCACGACTACAACCATGCGCTGGTTAAATGAAGAGGAAGATCGATTTGTTCTCTTGCCAAAGCTTGGAAGTTTCTATCCTCGATAAATCTAAGATCTGCCCACGATTCAGAAGCAATGGAAAATCGCGACCACTGCTTGCATTTGATCCAGTCCTGCGGCAATCTCTCCGCGGCGCTAGATCTCCACCAGCGATTGATCCAATCCAGCTTGTATCGCGACGACGATGTCTACCTCCTCAACAAGCTCATCGAGATGTACGCTGCCTGTGGCAGCGTGGAGCACGCCCGGAGAGTCTTCGATGAGATTCCCACGAAGAATGCCTTCTCCTGGGATCTCCTCCTCCTCGCCTATGCCCGGAATGGGCATATCAAGCAAGCGCAGCGCATTTTCGACACAATGCCACACAGGAATCGAATCTCTTGCACTGTTCTTCTCGACGCCTATGCCCGGGAGGGCAATCTTTCCAAAGCTAGGAAGATTTTTGATTCGATTCCAGAGAAGGATTTGGTTTCCTGCAATGCCATGATCTCGGGATATGCCCAGAATGGGTATCTAGAGGAATCTAGGCTGTTGTTTGGTTCCATGCCGCAAAGAGACATTGTTTCATGGACTTGCATGATTTACGCTTATTCCCAGTGCGGAAATTTTCATGAAGCTAAGAACTCGTTTAACTATATGCCAGAATACAACTTGGTATCCTTGAATGCAATGTTTTCTGCATATGCCAATGGCGGGCATCTTGGTGATGTGAAGCGATTCTTTGCACGTATGCCGGCGACGAATCTATTGTCTTGGAACTCGCTGCTGCATGCATACGTGAATAGTGGCAGCGAAGTTCAAGCTTGCAAAGTCTTTGAATCGATGCCGGAACAGGACATTGTTTCATGGACTACCTTGTTGAGCGTATACTCCCGCACCGGGAATAAGCTGGAGGCTGAAACTCTCTACAACAAAATGCCTCATTGGGATCTAGCTTCGTCCACAGCAATGCTGAATCTGTTCTCATCCAAAGCTGATTTTGAAGGCTTGCAAAGACTTCTATCCCAGATGCCCGTGCTTGATCTTGCGACGTGGAGTTCCATGCTTGTGGCTTATGCCCGAAAGGGTCATCTCGAGGAAGCTAAGTTCGTGTTTGATTCTATGCCTTTCAAGGATCTAGTTTGCTGGAATGCCTTACTCAGTGCATATGCACAGCAAGGAGATTTAACCCAGTGCAAGGATTTGTTCGATCAAATGGAGCGCAAAGATGAATTCTCATGGACTACCCTGCTTGCTGCGTATGCCCAGAATGGAAACTTGCAACTATCAAAGAGATTGTTTGATGAAATGCCTGTGAGTGACACAGTGTCATGGACATCTATGGTGGCTGCCTTTACGCAAAACGCAACACCTCGAGATGCATTGAGTACATATTACAATGCAAACATGGTTGATAGATGTAGCTCTTCTGTGTTTGCATCGGTACTAATCGCTTATAGCGCTTTAGGAAAGCTGGAGAGTGTATATAGTTGCTTTAGATCTTTAACTCTAGACTATGGTGTGACACCCAGTTTTGAGCATTTTAGTTGCATGATCGATGTGCTAGCTCGTTCATCCGAGCTTGAGCAAGCCAAAGACCTCATACACAACATGCCTTACACTCCACATATTCTAGATTGGAGGTGTTTTCTTGCTGCTTGTAGATACCAAAGTGATATTAGATCTGCTGAAACAGCTGTTCATCATCTCATCAAATCTAAAATGAATGATGGGTCAAGCTACATCATGTTTGCAAACATGCTTGCAAATTAAGATAGGACTTGGTTAATATAAGCCAAAATAATAATTTGCTGCGTGTTGCATGCAACAACGTTTTATTTATTTAAAAGTAGTGCTATTTCTATTTATTAATCCAATTAATCAAGTGGAAGTTTATAATTATAAATATGTTTATAATTTATAAACACAAGATTGTCAACCAGAATAAACTAAAATATATTAAAAAGTGTGTAGGAAAGTTTAAAAATTATAAACATCTTTTTAAATTATAAATAAAAATTAATCTAAATAAATAGCAACCTTTAGATGTTAGAATATCCTAGAATATCCAAGTATATTTTAAATATATTCATTACTGCCCAGGTTTGCTCAAAAAAACCAAAAATTGACTTCAAATTTTTGCTGTAAGGGATTACTTTTTAGAGGTACTTAAAATAATTTGAATTTTATTTATTAATACAATTGAAGTTTATAATAATAAAAATGCTTAAAATTTATTAAAATATTAAATAAAATAAACTTAAATATACTAGGAAGTGTTTTGGAAAGTTTATAAATTATAAACATTTGCATAAATTATGAATACAAGATTTAAATGAATAACAACCAATAGATGGTAGAATATCCTAGAATATCCAAGAATATTTTAAGTATATCCACTATCATCCTAGTCTTAAAAAAAATCAACTTTTTATACCTATAAGAAGTGTTGTTGATAATTTTGAGTTATTAGAATTTGTTATGAAATTAATAAAGCTACCATGGAAGAGAAAAAATATAGAAACTGATTTTATAAAAGTAATTGTCAAATTATAATTAGATTTATACAACTTTCTAGTATAACAACTATGAATGACAAAAGTTAAAACAATCAAATTTATTGTGTATTCAGTCTTCTTAACATTACATTCTTTGATGTAGTATTTCTAAAGACACAAAATTTCTAGTGGCACAGTAATATTAGTGGCTTACAAATACTATTTTTTATTATCACTAATATTAATTATAAAGTTATGCTCAATACACTGCTATTAGTAACTAACCACTCTATAGCAAAATGATGAACTTATATCGTAAGTTTGAAGGACAAATGTACATCAAACTGTAGAATGCTAGCTTCCTCACTATATTTTTAAATAGTTTATATAATTAGTTAAAATTTTTGACTTGAAGAAAATGTCTTTCTGTTTAAATAAGGATTCCAGTATTGAACTCCATTTGAAATAGATAAAGTGAATTTATATGTTATTGTTCCTAAGACTTATTCTCATGTTAATTAGTGTTATTCTTACTTATTAATCCAATTGATCAAATAAATTTTATAATTATAAGCATGTTTGTAATTTATAAACACAAGATTAATCTTATAACATATCAACTATTAGATGATAGAACTAAAAAGAATATACTAGAAAGGGTTTAAGAAAGTTTATAAATTATAAACATGTTTATAAATTATAAATACAACATTAATCTAAATAAATAACCGTTATATAATAAACTATCCTATAATATTCAAATATATTTTAGGTATATTCACTACCCAAAAAAAAAAAACAATATCTTGAAAGTTTCCAAATGCCAACTCATGTATTTAGCATGGTTTAGGATGACCCTAAAGAATAATCTGTTTCATCCAGAATGCTAACTTGTCTATAACTTTGTCAACGATTCATGAGCGTGGAATCGCCCAAGAGTCTGTCCATAGCATCGTCTCTCAAAGACACATACGCGGCAACGCTGCCCTCGTCTCTACCTGGGAAGTAGTAAATCCTCCCATCGTTTGGGACCGCCACAGCTGCCATCCCCACCGGCTTGCCGAATCCAAAGTCCTCGTACACCGGGAAGTAGAACGAGCTCCCCACAATCACGTCATTCTTGGTTAAAGTCAAGCCAATTCGGTGCTGCTCGTCCGACGCAAGCATCTCCACGAGCTCGCAGAAACGCGTAGCCTGCTCTTCAGTGAATTCCTGGATCGTTTTTCTAACCAGTGCCAGTCCATCACGGCCTACTTGAGACGCTGGCAGTGGAGTAGTGCCGATAATGAGAGCGCCCTGGCCTCCGTAACCCGGATCCAGCCACCGGAACCTCTTGCGGCAATTCACCGCAAAGAACATGGCTGTGGAGCCATGAAGCTGGCGAGCGACAGTGATCTTCTCCCACAAGTGAGCCGTCAGGAGCTGGAAGGTTGTAAATCCGGGATCTTTTTCCTTGAGCCTTGCGAGAACTTCCGCCTTGAACACGAAGCACCTGGTGCTATACTTTGTTGGATCTTCTAGTGTTGCAGACAGCACTGCTTGCTTTGGAGCCCGCCTCAAGTAGTGTGGAATCTCGAGCTTGTCAAGTGTCGGACGAGGAAGAAGAACTTTGATCGGCTGGTCGCTCCAGACTGGTAACACTGAGATCTCTTGTCCACGGCAAACTTCCGCCCAGGATTTCCAGAAGTGCCATGCACTCGTCCCATCCATCACCTGGTGATTAAACTTGATCGAGATGCACAGACCACCGCAGGAGAATCGAGTAGCCTGCAAAGGAAAAGGAAAAGTGTTTTTCCGTAGTGATGGAAAAATGGAAATTTGGTACCTGGATGAAGAGGAGAGGGGCGTCTGAAGGCCAGGGCCAGTTGAGAACATGCCCGGCAGTCTGTGCCAAGCTCGATAGATCCTCGTCAGGAAGCTGGAAATCACCATCGCTGTAGCTCAGATCCCCGAGCGCAACGTCGGAGCTGGCTCTGATAAACATGATGCCGTCGCCGTTACAGTCCACCTCCATGAGATCATCTTCTCGGACAACAAGACGTCCTCCGAGAAGATAGAAGGACCCCAGTGCTTTGCGAAGGCCGGCCTTGAGCCTCACTACTAGCGCATCAAAACAAGCACCTTCCTTGACTGAAGGACGCTCGAAAAAGAGAAACCGAGTGCGATAGTGTACCTCCCAGGCGAAGTGAGCTAACGGCGAGAGAAGAGCCTTGCCGGGCTTGTTGATCTCCGGAGGAACCAAGCAGATCTCTTCCACCTCCACCTTCATTCCCAAAAGCGTCGAGAACGAAAACTTCTAGTCAAAACCCTGGAGTGAGAAAGAGATGGAAAAAAAAGTAGCTCGTCAACAACAAACCTTCTTAGTACTCTTCTGCCGGCAGAAGGGCACAAGGATCAAATGTTTCATTAAATGGAAAAAACTATTACCCGTTCTGGTGAGTCTTAGAGCCATCCCCATTCATTGCCGCAATGATCGAGAGAGAAATGCTTTTGAGGCTCTGGCGAGTGTTGTACCTCTTTCGCTTCTTGGACGGTTGTTTTTCGGCAGAGGATTGATCCACCACAACCTCCTCCAACTTGGATAGCTCGGCCTCCGGTAGAACACAGTCCTCCTCCACCTTGGATACCTCGGCCTCCGGAAGAACACAGTCCTCCTCGGTTACCAGAGGATCCCAGACGTTTGGTACGTCAAACAGTGGCTTTTCCACCGTCTCAATAGTGATGGCTGCCTTGTACGTGTTTTTCCTTGTGTATCCGTGCAAAAGTACCGAGCTGTGTTGTTGAAATGAAGTTTGTGAAGCAAAGAAAAGTTGAAAACAAGAGGGAGACACTCCTTACTTGCAGTTTTTGGAGATGGCAGCTCTTGCCTGCTCCATCGTAAGCCCGAACAGCGTTGCCAGGTTTGCCGCGTCGTTGGGTCCCCGGATCTCGCAAGCGTTTCGGGCACCACTGCTTAAGATGATGTTACGACCGCGTGTCATAGTCACGAGCGTCTGGATATCGAGATGGTGCCAGAATGAGAAGAAAAAAAAACACACACACTCCTTACTTGAGTGTTTATGAACAGCTCTTTTCTTGCGTTTGGATCATCCAGAGCTGGGGCATACACGATCTCAAAGAAAACTCCTCGCTGTTAGAAAAGGCAAGGTGAGTTCTTCAAAGGACTAAAGCTAGGAAATGGAAAAACTATCTCACCTCTATAGCCGCATCTGTCAAGGCAGAAGATTTGATCCTGAAAGACAACTTCTGGGACAAATTCAAGCTTATCACATCAACCTGGAAAAAAAAAAATCAGGATCCAACGATCTATCAGATAAAAAAAAAATAGAAGAAAGGTCGAAAGTTCTCATTCTTACCTCCATGGTCGTGCAAGCTTGAGCAAACGATTGCTGGCTCATCGGCTGGACAGCAACCACATCATACGACTGAAGCACGGGATTGGAAGGATTGAGAGCCGCCGCTTGCACTTGATCCACCACCACGACGCTGATTCTCGAGTACTGCCGGAATGGGATCTTGTTGGAGACTCCCAGGAGGCGGCGATGGAACTTCGTAGACTCACAAACCCCAGGCAATGCGGCGAGGAGCACATCGGGCTTGATTGGCCGCAGCTTGCAGCGATCCGACTCGTGCATCACGGCCTTGACAATGTGAGGAATGGCGACGCCGGTGTATCCCAGCTGCAATGCCATGGCCAGCGCCTCCCGCCTCGGCTGCTCATTGCCGCCATCGCCACAAACGTTAAGATCGAAGAACATAGAAACCCTGAAATAAATAGGTCTTTTTTGAGAGAACAAAAAAAGTTTTGTCACTTTTGGAAAGACATGGATCGTTGTGAAGCTTGTAATGCAATGCCTGAGTTCTGGTCAGTTGTTCGGTTGGTAATCATCTCTCCATCTTCATCAAATCATCGCCGTTTGCTAAAAAGAAAGAACTTTAGCTGAAAGTTTGTGTTTTATAATTACTTGTATCACTGTTGCAAAGACATCATCTTCTAGCAACTGCTGAGCCCAATCCTGGTAGTGATTCCAATCCTTCTTTGCCTCTAGCAGGTACACAAACTGCTGCCACAGTCCTCTCACGGCTTCCAGTTTTGATTCAACCTCAGTATCGCTCATGTTCCACGCAAAAACGATTCCATACTCTTGGGATCTTGTTCCTTTACATGAACCATGGAACACTGCGTCTTCCATGCGACTGCTCCATCCATCGCCAAGAGAAACTCCACAAAACCAAGAACTTGGCAGCTCTTTGGCATAAGTGTCACTGTGGTGTCACCACCATGTCTAGAGCTGCTTGTCTTCCCAGTCTTCCATGATTGTTTGGAGTTGATCCAAACTCCTCAGCCACTCTCCGGTGAATTCCCATGCTATATCTGCATTCATCAATAAGAGTGTTGGGCAGACCCCCTTTCCAAGGTTTCAATTAAAGTGTTTTGTGCTCTTCTTGAGGCCTGTCAGTGTTAAGAAAACAAACTTTGCAGCTATCAAGCTTCTTGTTACTTGGACCAGAATCTCTTTGAGATAAAGTTATTATAAATTATTATTATATTACCATGGGTAAAAATAAAACTCTCTTGAGTGCTATAAGTGGCAAACAAGCTAGTCTGTAGTTATTTAGCAGCACTAGTGGATCCTTCTTATGATTGGTTCAAGTAGTCAAATTTCTTATAAAGTTTTCTCATATTGGAATGCAAATGCAAGCTCAAGGTTTAATCAGAGTTATACCCAAAAAGGGAGTCATTAGGGACAAAGGATCAAACATGTAAATTATTTTCTCGTTCAAAAGGATTATGACTTTAGTTGGGCAAGAAGTCTTCATGTCTTTCAAAGAACTCTAACTATATTATATATAAATATTTTGGAAGGTATGGTTTAGTTGGCAATATAGTATATTTAGTATTAATATAGTTCATGATGTATTTATATGTTAAAATTATCATATTTAATCTTTAAATTTATATATTCTAAAGTCATTGTTGGGGCATCTCTTAACCCCAACCACAGCTCTACTCCCTTATATATATACCCATATGCTCACGACTCCAAGCTTAATTACAAAAGAAAAAATAGAGATGAACTCTAGATCTATACCTCTTGTAACAAGGATGAAGGGAGCTCAGAATATTTTCTATGCTCTCTAAAGCTGGAATGCGAGAACAAAGTAGCAATAATATAGCAGCATAATAAGCAACCCCTAATGGGATGCACAAGACTCTAGCACGCAAGAAGCTATGGCCTAAAAACTTCTATGTGTTGGAATATAGTAAATAATTGCTAAAACAAAAAAAAGATGGCAAAGAGAACAAGAGAATTGAAAGCTAAAAATAGTCAAAGTGACTAGGGATGAAATTAAAAGATGGGATAAGAGTTTATCGTTTAAAGACACAAGAAAAACCAGTGGAAAATTGTGTAGATAACTAGAGACTCAAAATGTGGGAAAAGAGAGAATGAGGAGAAAATGGCAAGAATACAAAATGGAAATAAGTTTGAACTAGCTCCCATACTCTAGAAAGTGAATAGTGAATATATATAAATTCAACCATATTAAACTTTGGTTGAGAATGGAAAAAAAAAGCATAGTTTCTTTCTCCAGATTTTAGGAATAGTGCTTGTTGTCTCCATATGAAACTCAAGTAGCTTTCATTGATATTATATACAAAATTTAACAAATAAGTGAACTTGTGTAGCACATCCTATTTCTCTCCTCTTAAGCCAATTAGAAAAGGGGCAATTGCTTGACCAACTATTCCATATGAGGCAATTAGTCATCCACCTATACCGCAGTCCCATGATAGATACCTTTGTCCATGGATGCTCCACCAAAAGGAAGGACGTATGCATGAATGCTCAATATATAATTTCAAATTTAGGGGTAGGAATATACCTTGTTCAAGGGTATATTATATTTTTAAGTAGCCACTAATTAATGGGAATCAAACCCATGCCATTTGCTCTGATACCATATGTAATACACCCTATCTCTCTTCCACTAAACCAACTAAAAAAGAGGCAATTGCTTGATTATAGAGCCCTTAGTGGCTATTTTATCCCCATTTATCTCCCAAAATTATAAGGATCCGTGGTGATAGTATATTTAAAATTTATCCTTACGAGTTTATCTTTCAGAGTTTATTCCCAGATCAAGTCGTTAGTGAGTAGGAGCGCCCCTTTATCTTCAAAATCTTTATTATAGGCCCTACCTCTAGTATAGATCTTATCTCTCAAATGGATATGTCTAGGTTGAATGACTTTACTAATGTATGGATACATTTTAACCATATGGAGAGGGTATCAAGTTGGACAACCATGGGAACTCATGTGTATAATCTAAAGCAATTATGTTTTCTTATTGTCTTAAAATGCTTTTAAGTATTGCCCTTTTCATAAGTTACGTTCCAACTTGACAATTGCAATAACAAAGTTTAAAGTAAAAAACTAGATAGCCTAGGAAATATTTTGGAAGTCAACATTGTATTGAAATGGATTAGTAAGTCTACCAACTTTTACAGTTTCATGGAAAATGGGGCTAAGGCTAATTGGAATGGCATCCAGCCAATTTTTGGGAATAGTCAACCTGGAATGTTGTGAGAGAACTTATGAGTTCCATTAGGTTTAGAGCCTAAACCAACACAACCACCTTATCAAGCTAGTTTTCCAATTAGCATTTAAAGAATTGTGCAAACATTGCTAAATTGCACATTCTGAAAAAGTGCATGAGGCAAAATCAAATAAGATCCAAATGTGGTGGTGTGAAGATGGCCATATAAACATAAATTATCTACCAAAACTTGAATCATGGTTGGGGTGGTGGAAAGTTAAAATGTTCTAATGGGGGCATCACTCTTTTTAGGTTGGTTTTTTGTTTTTCTTCTCTTTTTATTATTTTTTAATATCATCTTTTTCAAGGACCAACCACTTAAGGATCTTGCATACACCCCAATTGTGAATCTCTCAAAAAATAAGTATTGGAGCTAGTGTTCTTTTGAGGCATGGAAAGGGAAGAAAAGTCTATACGAAGCACATCTATTGGATTTGATACATGTTATAAAGTAGTATTCAAAAGCCTTAGCATTTAATAAACGAAGATATATAGGAACAAAATCTTCAGTTAAAATGTTACACGATCAAATGAAGAAGAAAGTGACTCTACCAGCATGAACAGTGGTAACTACAATGGAGGAAGTGATTTACAACACATCTATAGAGTACACTCCTTAGGCTTCTATTGGTGATATGAAGGCTGTCCGTTCAAAATATTGCTTTTCTTTTGTTGATGAAAAAATTGGTACAAACATTGGAGCAAAAAAATCTTACATACCTAATATTCTACTCGAAAACACCACTTCCAGACCAAGCCACCTCAAATAGTTAATGAAGAGAGCATATCACAATAAGTTGAAATTGCTTACTATAGTGTGGAATTGAAGCAATGGGCAATCTATCAAATGCTAACAAAATCCAATATAAAGTGTGTGAGAGTACTTCTGAGAGGTAAGTGTTAGGTTTGGATCCATGATGACAAGTTTACTTCCGTTCCAGCCCTATGTTTCTATGAGGAATAAAAGCAAGCAAGATTTTCGAGATGGTGTTGGTTATATTGTTGCAACACCAATGCCAACTATACAAAGCAGTTTGAAGACACTATAGTGACTAAACCTAATGTAGTACCTAAAGAATGGTTGTTAATGGGGTGGCATTCATCTCAGATGAGATTGAAAACCGTGAGAAATCTTGTTTCAATCTTGAGAGGAGAATTGAAGACATAAGCAACAAAACCAAGACTGTTCTCATAGAGATGTATAGGAGGCCAACAAGAAAAGGTAAGGCAATTAAATTTATTAATACCATCTCTAAGCAAAAGTAGGGTAAAATAAGCTTAGCTCAAATGCTTGAGTGTGAGATTCTCTACACAAAGTATATCACTATACTTGCAAAGGAATACATAATCAAAATAGAAGGTGGAGAATACACAATTGCTATTCAAGACTTTCTTTCTTGCAAATGTCCAAACTTTATAAAACGTGAGGAACATGGGAAAGTATATACTCCTTACAAGCATATATACTATATTTTTATCAACATCTTACACCAGGATCCTAAAGTGGATATTTATATACACCAAGTAAGCTTTACCATTGTTGAGTTGCAAAAGACTTTCGGAGTTAACTAGATTTCCCAAGACTATTGATGTTTATTCTCTATCAATAATATAAACTTCTTATACTTTATATAATTAATAAAAATACATTTTTTCATTTCATATACTTGCAAATGTTCTTTTTGCAATATTGCCCATAGTACTCATGTGTCTCCATTTTTGTCTTTACCATCTCAAAAAATATTTCATGGTAGTCTTTTAAGTGTGTGATATTGTAGTGTATCGCACGAGTATATATATCATAATACTGACCATTCCCATTGTTTCCACCAGAAGCCAGAAAACATATAAAACATTTCTTGAAAGTCATGGAATTGCAATTTTCTAAAACAAATAGGACAGAATTCTTTTTCACCCAATTTGTTGCACTCTTTGTCATTGCATTTATCTCCAACTTGTAATCATTATCTTCATTATCCTTTCTTTCTTTCTCTTGTATTGAAATAAAACAAGAGTTCAAATTACCAACATTAGAATTCATATATGTTTGTGTATATTTCCCTCTTTTCGAATAAAAGTGCGATGTAAGCTCTTGAATTTGGACTTCCTAAAAAGTTACCCAACCCAGTATTATTTAAACTCAAGAACACTTAATCCCATATATCTTAAGACCATTAACCAATTGGAAAAAGGGATGTACTTTTATTTATAAGTTCTTTCCCCCTATATTTGAACCTTATGAATCATCTCTCAAGTTGTTCTCTTTGATTACTTATAATCTACCATATTTTCCTACAAGTTCACGCTCTTGTGAATAGAAGTTGAGAGCCATAGCTCTCCTGAGAGCCTCACTCTCTTGATACCCTACTGTAAGCCACAAATTTTTCCTTTCCAATTTGCCAGCTTACCTCGTCTATTCGACCAACTCTGCCTTAGCTTGTGCTAAGTTCCCTCGCCAAGGTTCCCGCCTATGGTACCAGCTCCTACTTGGTCCTACTTGGTTTCAGCTACTCACTGCACAAGCAACGGAGTGTTAGCCATCCATCTACGGATATCCCAAATCTCTCCCAATCCCCCTCCCCTGGTTAGACTGGACTTAAGGTTCGGCTACACTCCCCGCAGGCACAAGCAGCCAAGCACACCAAGCCTCCAGATTCCTAACACCCCTTGGTACCCCAAGACTTGATCATGGGACCCTCTAAATCCCAAGTCTTGGGTGCAGCACTTGCTTCGGGACGTCGGGGCAAAACACCGTGGCCTAACGGCCCGGTATGGGTACCTCTACCCCCCCACTTCCATCCCGAAGGGAAGGCCCAAGCCCCTAGGAAGGGCGAGGACCAATGAGCCCCAAGGTACTCAAGTGGGGCACCACTCCACATGAGTCGGGAGCACCGTAGTCAGTTTCCCTTTCGGGAGTGGGAGCTGCTCTTGAGCACTTCCCTGGGTGGCCCCTCCGGCACCACTCAAGCCCATGCTCACTCCCACCCAAGGCCTTTGGGCCCCAGTTTCAACCTCAAGTCAGTTTGGAAGCACCACTGGAGAGTTCCTTCAAGACTGGTTCCTGGACCTCACTATCCCTACTATACTTTTGGAACCCCCTGCAGCCCCCCCCCCCCCCTGGGAGACGCACGCTTTGGGCTTTCACCCCTTGACCTGTATTAGTATTTAGACTTAGTCTTTGGCTCGATCTCGGACCCGATTTTGGATCCGACTTCGGATTCGGTCTCGGACTCGATTTCGAACTCGATCTCGGACCCGATCTCGGACCCGACCTTGGACTCGACCTCGGACTCTGTCTCAGACCCGATTTCAGATCTCGGACTCCGTCTCGAACTCGGTCTCGAACTCGAACTCGAACTCGGTCCCCGAGTCGGTCTCGGACTCAATTCCGGACTCTATCTCGAACTCGGTCCTAGAGTCGGCCTTGGACTCGATCTTCGACTTGGTCCCATCCAATGAACTCTTTGTCATTTTGGTCATGCTTTTGGGGTTCATTTAGCCTACGACACCACGGCGAGTTGGTTCTTTACATCTACCCTCTGGTTTGAGCTCAGCCGGAGCAAATTGAACTTATCATATGTCAATTAACATATGGTGTGATTTCCTTAGCTAATTAATAGAGTCGAACCTGAGACTACTTTAATACCAAATGTAAGTTTTTAAGTTTGAACTTCCCAGGAGGTCACCAAACCCAATATTATTCAAACTCAAAAACACTTAACCCCCCAAGACCCTTAATTAATTGAAAAAGGGGGTGCATTATTATTCATGGATCATCTTTCAAGTCGTTCTCTTTGGTTGTTTACATACAAATGAAAATTCATAAATTCTAAACACTATACTATGATAAACCTCTCAACAATGTATTTTAGAGAAGAACTAAGTCTCTCTTTTATTTGTAATAAGCTTATATCAATGGTTGTTCTTTTACCTTTCAAACGGTTATATGGTTTTATATAGAATTTTATTCAAATTTAATAATTTTTTAAGTCTAACAAACCTAATATTTACTAGCTAGAAAATATAAAATACAGATTTAAAGAAGTAATAAGAATACTTTTTTTTTGCAAAAATCTTATTTTATGTTCTAACATCTCTATTATAACATTTAATTAATATTTAAATTGTTAGACCAAGAATTGTCCTTTAGAATATTTTTATCTATATACTATATAGAGAGTTGTAAAATTATTAGGCTTGCCATAACCTTAATATTTTAAGTTTTATAATGTTGTATTAAATTACAATTGAAAATTGAACTCAACTCGTGGACTCAACTCTTCAACTCGTAAGCTCTAGAATGGTCCACACTCCTCTTAAGCCAATTAAAAAAAGGGCAATTGCTTGATGAGAGAGCCCTTAATCACTATTTTATCTCAATTTATTTTTCAAGTCCAAAAATCCATAGTGATAATATATTCAAATCTCATCACATGATCACATGTACTATACTAACTATCCTTTTCTCTTTGATGTCTTATAAAACTTGTGACTACTATGAAAACAATGCACCACCACCTATGAATCAACCAAATAAACATTGTCTAGCAATGACCTTTGTTTAAAAACCTGCTATTATACAATTAGAGCCAACCTCTATAAGGAAATTATGCTTAATACATTCTTTCTAAGTGTTCTCCAACTATCACAAACCCTAGGAATATATTCCTAAATATTTTAGTGTGCATATTTAGTTTCATGTGTTTAAGTGAATCTAGCTAGACTTAGAGAATACTAAATTGGTGATAACAGGTCCTAAAGTCCATGGATTTGGAAGGGATAACTCCATATATTCTTGATTGTCATCCATATAAACATAGATCCATTAGTTTGAGCTTGGTGATATACTTTCTGCTGAAGTGAGCTTCTATAGAAGAGCCGAATCTGGCCAAAGTATTTCTCTATTTACATTACTAGCAAAAGGTTTGTATTAGTGATAAGGTGCATTGATTATAAACAAATTAAAGAAAAATTTAACAGTGGAAATATCAGTTTAAAATATGCTTAGAAATTTTATAACAGGAAACAAAAAAGGATTAGCCTGCCATACATGTATGGGTTGAGAGAAAGTTCAAAGACCCTTTTCTAATCAATTAAAGATTTTATGGCATTAAACTTTTTTGGGTTTGAGTAGTATTAGGATAAATGTATTTTAAAATCAAAAGCAAGATACACCTCAACTCTTTGCCAGCTCTTTTCAGATCAAAACTTGCTAGAGTGCTCCTCACCAACTAGATTTTATAGTGTAATTAGTAGCTTTGTGTGGACAAGAGGATAGTGATATGTGTGAGTTGGCACCCAGGCCTCCAAACCATGAATGGGTTGCTCTAGGGGTTATGAGGAGGAGCTACATTTTTTGCAAGAGCACCACCTCATGATCTTGTCAAGCTAGCGATCAGTTGTTTAGGGGCTAGAGAATGCCATGCAATGTGGAGTTTAGAGATTTTGTGATACTGTTCTAGAGGTTTAGGTATCAGATGACTGATTCTCCAAAGCATTTTGGTGCCTCAACCAGAATCCAATAAAATCAAAAAGTACTTCACTGATAGTTCTCTTTGGTGGCAGTTCCCGAGCTCCTCCTCATCAAAAACCATAACTTTGAAACATATTGGCCTTTGTGGCGATGGCCTGGGTACAATATGCAACTCTCAGCCCTCTTGTTCACGAGCATGCCAATAAAGAATATCGTCCCCTAATACCTAGCCTGGAGTGGGGCGAATTTGAGAAAGCATTGCACAGAGTTGATGTTGATGCTGGTGAGGAGGCAATGGTGCTGTTGGTGGTGGTGGTGGCGGTAATGCTAGGGATAGTGGTGGTGGCAATAGTGTTTGCTTTGGATGGCTTTTGCCATTCATTGCTAGCAATATATTCTCGCCACAGATGGGGATGCGTGTATCACCAGCACCGATGCAGTGAAATTCTTGGTGTCCCCAGACAGATCTCAAGCAGGTATGGAATGATTTTGGTCATAATTCCTATCTGTTCTTCTTCTCAAGAGGTCATAATTCCTCTTCTCAAGACTGGGTTGATTCTAAGTGGCAAAATTTTCTTGGATTCAAGGAATTTGTTACTGCAATTGAGTGGATCTTAAGTCATTGTAGATAGTTTTTATCTGTGATACATAGCATTAAACCTTGATTGAGTATAATTGAATATTCCAGGTATAGATTGACTAAGAAAGGCTATATGTCAAGGGAGAAGATTTGATCCTCAAAGACAACTTCTTCAAGCTTATCACATCAACCAAGAGACAAAGCCATAAAAGAGAGATCGAAAATTCTCGTTCTTACCTCCATGGTCGTGCAAGCTTGAGCAAACGCTTGCTGGTTCATCGGCTGGACAGCAACCATATCATAAAATTGAATCACGGGATTGGAAGGATTGAGAGCCGCCAGCTCGCACTTGATCCACGACCACGACTCTGATTCTCGAGTACTGCCGGAATGGGATCTTGTTGGAGACTCAGGCAATGCCGCGAGTCGGCACTCCTCGCGCATCACGGCCTTGACAATGTGAGGAATTTCGACGCCGGTGTATCCCAGCTGCCAGCGCTCCCCGCCTCGGCTGCCATCACCGTAAACATTAAGATCGAAGAACATAGAAGCCCTAAAAACGTGTCATGTAAAAATTCCTTCTTTGGGTCTTCTCTGAGAGAACAAAAAAAGTTTGTCACGCGCGATTGATACCGCAACTTGGTGGGATTCCCCACTCTCTTTTCGGGAGCTTTGCTCGCCATGGATCGTTGTGAAGCTTGTAATGCAATGCCTGGGGAGAGGAAACCAAAAAAGACAAAACTTTAGCTGAGAGTTTGTGTCACTGTTGTTTGTGATACTTACTTGTATCACTGTTGCAAAGACATCGTCTTCGAGCAACGTCTCGTATTGCTGAGCCCAATCCTGGTAGTGATTCCAATCCTTCGTTTGCCTCCTTGCCTCTAGCAAGATCGCATCACGGTACACAAACCGCTGCCACAGTCCTCTCACGGCTTCCAGCTTCGATTCTACCTCGGCATTGCTGATGTTCTATGCAAAAAAAAAAAGAAAAAACAAAAAAAAACCAAAAAAAAAAACGAAAGAAAGAATTAGAACAAAGATGAAAGCTTTCATACTCTCAAGATCGGATAAGTTCCGGGATCTTGTCTTCCGC